>NW_006199822.1:2608046-2619995 GCF_000334495.1 Tupaia belangeri chinensis
CTTTCCCTGTGGTAATTCAGCAGTGTGGACAACCCCTGGTCACTCCCTAAATTGGGCTCTGGGACTGTGAGGGGTATAGAATGTGGTAAAATTCAGTTGTCCAAGGTGTAAATGGGACTGCTGAGGGCTTCTTGCTTATTCTTTTTCCAGAACAAGAAGTCCCTTCTAGTTCCTAGTTGATCTTGACTGGGGCGATAGGGTAGGAGATGCTGAGTGTTTTGCTCCCCTCTCTACAAAACCTGCCTGAGTCTCTGTGCATTGTGGTATCTCTACCACAGCCACAATGCACTTCAACACTCTCCCTTGAAGATAGCAATGAATATCAGCTGCTTATTCTTTGTTTGGTCCTTTTATCTTGAGAGGGAAGTACGTTAAGCACTTCTAGCAGCCACCTTGTTGAAGTTTTTACAAAAGAAAATTCTTTGAACCTGAAGCATTTTGCAAGTCAGGCTACTGGAATCCTCCCAATGAGTATGTCAACAATCTTCTGTGAAGTGGGTTAGAACAGTCATTTCACATCCACATTGTAACTCTGGGACAAGAAAGGTCCAGGATGGACCACGTTAAGGACCAGGCTCTCAGCCGCCCATGGTTGGAGGGCTGATCATGCTTTCACCATCTACCAGCTAAATCCCCCGAGAGCTCTCTCCATCCCTTTATATCCTACTATCCACCTTTCAAAACCCTAGAAACTAGTGATTTTTAACCTTGTCTCTATTGTTCTTGGTTTTTCAAGGATGTCACATAATTGGAGTCATACAGTGTAACCTTTTCAGTTTGGCTTCTTTCACTTAGCAATATGCAATTAAGATTCTTATATATATTCTTGTATATATTATCTTGTATATATTAAGATTCTTACATATATTATACTTTCACATGCTATGCATGTGTTTTGTTTTGCTTTGTTTTTAGTAGATGTCCTTCATCATGTTGAGGTAGTTTCCTTCTATCCTAGATTTGCTGAATTTTAATCAGAAATGTATGTCCAATTTTGTAAAATGTTTTTCCTGCAACTATTAACACAAATGGGTTTTCATATGATGTCTGTTAAAAAGGTAATTTATAGCCGTTAGTTTTGAAATGTTAAGGCAATCTTGTATTTTTGCTTTAGACAAAACTTAGTAATGAGGTATTACCCTTTTGTATATTGCTATACTTCTTTTGCCAATATTTTCTTAAGGATTTCAAGTCTATATTCACTAGGTATACTACTCTGTATTCTTTCCCTGAAACATTCTTGGCTCTGTTTTTGATATTCAGGGTAATACTACAATAGCTTCACTTTGTTCTTAGTATTTTTTATCTTTGCAATGTCTTTTGGATTTTATGTCCTCTTTTTCACTCTTGATACTGGTCATTAGTACCTAGCTGGAGGTATATCAATTTTACTGATATATTAAAATTTGTATTTATTGTCTTTAATTTTGTCTTTTTCATGCCTATGCTTATTGTTTACTTTTTTCTGCTTATCTTGGGTTAATTTGCTATTTGTTTTTTCTTTTCTTTTTTCTTTCAGGTTTTTTGCCATAAGATGTGTGTGCCTATCAGACAGAGAGACAGAGACAGAGAGAGAGAAAGTGAGAAATCACTTCCCAAGAGGAATGGCCACACCATAATCTCTTCTCTTCCATTCTCCTCTTAGGATTTTGGGCTCACAAACACACATACCCAGTGTGACTTTTCAAGCCTATGGGTCTAGGGCTTGAACTGTTGTCAGCCATGTGGGAATACAGTGCCTTGACCACACCACCTGCTGGCACTCCATTTTCTATTTTCTTATGACTAATTCTTAGATCATGGACTTAAGATACTGCTCTTTTTAAATATAGACATTTTCCTTCAAGTATTACTTTGCTGCATTCCCCCATGTTCTGATACATATTTCCACTCAGTTCAAAATATTTTCAATGTTTGTGATTTCTTTCTTGACTCATGTTTATTTAGAAACATGTTATTAAATTTACAGATATTTGGAAATTTTTCAAATAACTTTGTGGTTAATTTTTAGTTTACTTCTGCTGTGATCTGCACTAGTCTCTGAGGTCAGTCTCCTACAACGCACTGGATGTAAATTTTGTCCTTTGTAAGCTGTGGAAACTGTTGGGTCTACTGTTTTCCCATGGATCTTTCTTTGGACTCTGAGGTTTACTTTCCTTACATGCAGGTCAATACTCAGCCAAAGAATTAAGAGTGTCCTTCTGCACATCTCCATTTTTGTCTCTAGTTTCATTTTGGAGATCTTCTAGAGATTTCCCCACATCTTTCTGTGTTCAACTTCCTCCTCTTTGATGTTTTGCCTATATATCCCAGTCGCCCTCATCTCCTAGGATTCCAAGCTATATATCAAGACTTCAGTGTTCTGTGTTTTATCTTCTGCAGTACATCCTAGAGACTATCTCTGGATAGTTTCATAGTACCACCTCATTTGTTTCCTTTGTCTCAGGGATCACACTCCTGTGTCTGAGGATAGCTTTTTTCCCCCTTTAGTTTGGGTTTGTTTAGTTGTTTCTGGGGTGAGTGTAATTCCAGAGTATGTTTACTCCCTTATGGCTTGGGTAAAATACATTCATTCTTATCATTTTACTTTTGGTAGTTCATCTAGAGATTCTAATATGCATTCCTGACATTTTATACTCTACCTTAAGCCATTACTTTTATCACTTCTTAAAGAATGAGAGTCTTTCAACTATTCGACTCAGTAAGTTTCTCCCTCCTTTTGGAATATTATCTTCACACATTTTATTTACATATGTGTTATAAATGTCACACATTATCATTATTATATCTTAAAATCTGTGTTATATTCCATTTGTCACTCTGTCAAAATAACTTCCTCTTACATTTCATGTAGAATAAAGAAAGATCAATCTTTGTATTTTGTCTGGGAAAATATTTTCCTTTCTTTTTAAAAAGAATTAATTAATTTATTACTTCCATGAACAAATGACAGAAACAGAAAGAAGGGGGAGCGGAGAAGAGGAAGAGAGAAAAGGAGGGTAAGACACCATCCCTGATAAGGTTTCAAGGCCATGATCTACACCCAGCCTTTAGTCAGCCCTGAATAACAGGCACACGTGTGTCTGCTGGACTCATGGAGGTTTCTGGACATGAACTAGGAACCTTTCCATGTGAGAGAGCCTTGAAGAGGATCACATTTTACCACTGCACCATCATCTGGCCCCTATTTTGCTTTCGTTTCTGATGTTGCTTTCACTTGAGAGGGTTTTTGAGGTTGGTAGTGTTTCCCTTTAAGCATTTTAAAAAATCTAAATCCACTCTGTTACAGCTTCCATAGTTTCTGTTTTATTGTTTCCTATCTTATTGTTTCCCCTTAAATGTAATGTATCTTTATTTCCTCTGGTTGCTTTACAAACTTTCAGTTTGTCTTTGATTTTTCAGGAGTTTGACTACAATGTTCTTAGGTATGTTTTTCTATGTATTTCTCCTTCCAAAGAAATCACTTGGCTCCTTTAATATATCAGTTGACATTACTCATTTGTTTTAAAAATTCTTGGTGACTGTATTTTCAACTATTTCTTCTTCCTTCACCCCTCTTCCTAGGATATTAATTATATGCATATTAGACGTCTGGAGTATGTCTTACATATTCTGTTCTTTTTTTTTCCTTTTCATTATTTTTTCTCTATCAATTTCAGTTTAGATGTTTTCTACTGACCTGTTTTCAAATTCAATAACTGCCTATCAGTTTAGATGTTTTCTACTGACCTGTTTTCAAATTCAATAACTGCCTATTTAGCTATATCTAGTCTTCTACTAAACTCATCATATAAGCTAATTCTCGATACTGTATTTCTCAGTGCTACAATGTCCATTAAATTACTTTTGATTCATGTGTTCAAGTAATAGTTTATATTTTTATTTTTTTCCTTTCTATTCTTCTATTAAAAAATGTAATGTCATTTTTAAATCCATTATAAACTCTAAAAAGACTGTCTATGCAAGTACCTCTGCAGTTTTTCTAAGGATTATTAGTCAAAATGTTTATGCCTCCCTGCACATCTAGCAATGTATGCCTCTTCCCCCATCCCCCCGGCTGTACTAAGAGTGCTGGCCGGATGTGACTATGTCTTTCTTAGAAGCAGAAGTCTTCCCTTACTCCTGGGATTTCTTTACCTACATAGCATGAGTATTGAACTATCATTGCTTTTATTTACTGAGAATCTGCTTATTTTATTTGTTGATAACAACAGACAAGATGATCTTCTGAAAGGTATCAGTGGCCCCAGAAAACAATACATTTTTACCTGCTAAAGTTCTTTCTCTTTCTTTTGAAAGATTTTTGCTACTAGGGCACATGCACTTGCCAGAGAGACAGAGAAACAGAAAATGAGAAATCACCACCCAGGGAGGATGGCCTTGCTGCAATCCCCTCTCCTCCATTCTCCCCTCAAGATTTTGGGCACGCACACACACATACATTCAGCCTGGGTTTCAAGCCACCTGGTCTGGGACACAGACCACAGGTGATCACATGGGAGTCCAATGTTTAACCACTACACCACTTGCTGCCTCCCCTCTCCACTAGAGTTCTTTAGACTAAACACCCATACATCTGTGTTGTAGGAGACAGAGAAAAGAAAATTGTGTAAAAGGTATGTTTTTTTTCAGAAGTCTTAGCAGAAAACAAGTTATATAGTGTGGCTAATAAAGGGTTACAGAAGAGGGTGAAATCAACATTTTAGGAAAGCAAAAGGAATGACAAGATGGCTAATAAAGGTCAGAGAAGGGTGTGGCTTAGATTCTTAAAACTCTAGAATCATTTGGGATAGTAGGGTTATGAAGTACGTAATACACTAAGCTTCAGCCGTGTTTATATGAATGATTATAGAGAAAGAGTATATGTGAAATAAAACTGTGCTCAAAAAGTGGTTGTAAGAGTGTATTTATGAATGAGTTAAAAGAGATTACCCTGGGGTTGACTATGGAAACACTTAAAATACTAGGGTTATGTAAGAAAAGATAGTATTTCAAAAAAGTACTAGAAAAAACAAGCCAAGAACTTAAATAGAAACAAGTACATGTGTCATGTAAAAGAAGAAAATCAGTACCTTGAAAATGGAGGCAGGACCAGGATCTTTATTATAAGTCCCATTATTATACATTATTATACAGCTGTGCATTATGAGTTCTCTCAACCTTAAAGGTATTAGGCTCAAACTAAGAGTTATTCCAACCTATATTTTAAGTCAGAAGAGAAAAGGCAAAAGCAGCCTAATTTTCTATGCACTGAGACTGCATTATGTGATTAGAGTTATTACTATGTGTTAACTAAGCCTAAGGTATATCAACCACATTCTAAGATAATCATATCTGAAAAGACTTCTGTAAAAACAATTTTCAAAATAATTTAGTAATCTTATGAATAAACCAATATACCTTAGCAAGTGATTTTACAATAGGATTCTCCATAATCCCCTTGAGGAAAATTAGGTCTATTTCTTCTGCTCCTGTAGATGAGGGCAGCTCCGTAAGGTTTTCCAAAACTTGCTGCATTGCTGCTGAGATAAAAGCAACATAAAAAAAAACAACAACAAAAAGCAACTTAACTTCAAGGCCACTGTAGAGTAAGACTATAAATAATGCAAATAAAAAGACAGTAGCAACACTCTTTTAAAATTATGTTTAAACAACTTATTGTTAAATAGTTTGAGTTTCAAGTTGACTTCCCATGAATTAAGAGCAGGATATATTTTTATATGTAATTTGGTCTTTATCAGAGTACCCTATATAAGCTTACAACTTTAAACCTGCTTTAAGTTATGTTTAATTATTTTACATTTAAAAACATTACTCAAGAAGAAATATAAACTCTGAATAGACTTTGAAATAGTAAAAAGACGGAACTAGTAATCAAAAACTTCCCATAATAACAGAACCAGACTTAACTGGTGAATTCCTTTACATATTTAAGGAATTTAAAATATTACATATATCATACTCCCCGCCGCAAAAAGAAGAGAAGGGCACACTTCCCAACTCATTTTGTGCCCAATCGCCCTGATACTAAACCCAATTAAAAGAAAATTAAAGATAATATCCTTTATAAATATAGAAATCTTTAATCATCTAAGAATAGAAACCAAAGTATATCTCAAAAGACAAAGAAAAAACATCTGGCAATATTTAAAATGCTTTCATCATAGAAACACTGATCAAACTTGAAGTAGAGGGAAATTCCTTAACCTGATAAAGGACAACCGTGAAAAACATCATACTTAGTGAAGAAAGACTAGATGTTTTCCTCATAAAGTCAGGAATAAGACAAGGAAATCCACTCTTGCTATTTCTATTCAACTTTGTACTACAGGTTCTAGCAAAGACAGTTAGGCAAAAATAAATAAATAAATAAATAGCACCCAAATTGGATATGAGTAAGTATAACTAACTCTACTTGTAGATACAATCTTATACATGGAAAATACTAATTCACAAAAAATATAATAGAGTAAAAGAGTTCACCAAGACTTTAGGGAGCAAGGTCAATCTACAAAAATCAGATGCATTTCTATACACTACGAACATGTAATCCACAAATGAAATTAAGAAAATAATTTCTTTCACAAGCAGTACCAAAAACAATAAAATATTGAGGAAAAAAAAGAGAAATGCGTAATTTATGCACTGAAACAATAAAACATAATGGAAAGAATGAAAAAGATCAAAATAAATGAAAAGACATCCCATGCTCATGTACTGGAAGACTTAATACTGTTAAGATGGCAACATTCCCAAAATTGATCTACAGATTTAATGCAATCCCTACCAAAACCTTAGCTGCCTTTCCCCATCCCAGAAACTAAGAAGCTGATCCTAAAATTCATATGAAAACCCCAGGGACTCAGAATAATCAAAACAATACTCAAAGACAAGAACAAAATTGGAAAACTTGCATTTATTTTAAAAACTTACTAAAAAGCTAATCACAATTGTGTCATATCAGCATATAGACAGACATATAAGAGTCCAGAAATAAACCCATAAATTTATGATAACTGATTTTCCATGAGTGGCAATAATAATTTGGGACCAGCAGATGGCATAATGGTTACATCACTGGACTCCCACATAGTTGACTGCAGTTGGAGTCCTGGACCTGGTGGCTTAAAACTCATACCAGGTATGTGTGCGTGTAAGCCCAAGATTCCAAGAGGAGAATGGAGAAGGGACTGTGACGTGGCCATCTCCCCTGGGGAGTGATTTCTCCGTTTCTGTCTCTCTGTCTCTTTGGCAAGTGCTCGCACCTTATAGTAAAAGTCTAAAAACAACAGCGACAATAACAACAAAAATAGAGGGGCAGGATAATTTAATAAAAGTAAGAATAGTATTTTCAACAATTTGTGCTGTGACAAATGGATATGAACATGTAAGAGAATAAAGCTAGACACCTCCCACATTCAATATAATACTTTTGTTTTTAAAGGTTTTTGCCATAGGGTACATGTGCTCACCAGAGACACAGTGGGAAGGGAGAAATCACTCCCTGGGTGGATGGCCATGCCACAGTCCCTTATCTTCCATTCTCCTCTTGGGCATGCACACACAAGCACCCAGGATGATTTTCAAGCCATCAGGTCTGAGACTTGAACTGCAGTTGGTCATGTGGGAATCCAGCACCTTAATCACTATCCCTGCCACCTGCTGGCCCCCATACTCTTAATTAGGACTAATTTCATTAGTTTTGTCTCCTTTTGATGCCTTTTTAGAATAAATCTACTAATACGTCAGTTGCTTGTTTATTTTTAATTTACTTATAGAGTATGTGCACTCTCTAAAGAGACAGAGAGAAAGAGAGAGAAGGAGAGAGAGAGAGAATCAGAAAGTATCCCCCAAGGTGGTGGCCACACTGCAATCCCTTTTCCTCCATTCTCTTCTCAGGGTTTTAGGCCTCAAGTACACATGACTGGTATTTTTTGTCCAGCCATCAGGCCCAGGTCTCAAACCATGCAGTGAGCCATGTGGAATATAGCTGTCTTAACTACCATACCATTGACTGGCCCTGGTCATTTGTTTTTAATATTTAACTTTATTTTTATTAAAATAAAACAAAAACATTGTCAAAAATCAGATTGTACTACGGAACGGCTTATAATGAAGTACGACAGTTGTCATAGTTTGGATGTCTCCCCTCAAACTCACGTGTTGGGACTTGACTATTGAATAAATGTAATTTGTTAAGTGAAAACATCATCCCTTCATTGTATCCTAGGGTGGGGCCTCTGGATGTGATAAGGCCATCAGGGAGGGGCTTCCAAGATTGAGTTCCTGTGATGTTTATAATGGGAGGAAATGAGACTATAACAAAGCAGAGTAACTCATGGATGGAGACCATACTCCACTCTGCTAAAAGTTCGACCTTCCATTTCTGTGATGCATTTAGACATTCCAGCCACCAGAGTCATGGGTTTTGCAAGTAAATCACTATTTCTATTTTTAGATCACCCAGTGTCAATTATTCATTAGCAATTCAAAAATGGACTAAGACAACTGTTCAATGTTACTCATTTTTATCCCAAAGTATCCCATCTCCCAGAAGAAACTACTGTGATTTGTTAGTCTTTATTTTAATCAGATCTGTTAATAGTTTTTTTTTCCTTTCTAGATAATGTGCTAATATTACTACTTTTTTGATTTACTCATTTTGAATATCATCTGTTTTCTGTTAGAATTTTAAGTTTTTACTTTCCTTAAACCTAGACTCTAAATTCCTTAAGTAAATCAATAATGCTTTTAAGTTGTTTTTATTTATTTAGTTTTTTTTTTCTTTTTTTTTTTTTTCTTTTTCCAGTTTTTGCTGTAAGGCATGTGTGCTCACCAGAAATAGAAAAGAAAGGGAGAGTGAGAAATTACCTCCCTCTCCAGAGGGGATGGCCATGTTACAATCCCTTCTCTACTCTCCTCTCTGGATTTTGGGCACAAACACACAAGCACCCTGTGTGATTTTTTAAGCCACAGTGTCCTGGACATATACCATGAAATTGGACATGTGGGATCCAGTCACTTTAACCTCCAGGCCACCTGCTGGCACCAACAGTGTTTTTCATTTGAACTCTAAAACGTTTTCTTCAAATGTTCCAGCAAACACTGCACATTTCTACCAGTGATTTTTTAAAAAAATGCTCAAGTTGCTTTTCTAATACTCTACCAGATCTATTCTCTGACTCTTAAGCCTGAGAGTTTCCGAAAGTGTTATGCTCTTGTACATTAATAGAGACAAATTAATCTCTGACTCAGTATTTGTATATGACTGACAATTTTGAACGTAAAAAGGTGATCAGGACCACAATGTGCACAAGAAGAAGGAAAACTTGAACAAAGATGAAGAAAGAAGACACAAGGAAATAAAGAATATAAACAGAACCTACTTTACAGTTTTTCTTAAGATCCAAAGTTAAAGTGGTTAAGTTATGTGGGCAGGAACAATCAAATCCATTTTTTTAAAATCCTATGAAGTAGTTATCATTATCCCATCTTTTCTTTTTTTCTTGGAGAGATTTTTTTTTGCTATAGGGTGTGTGCACTCGCCAGAAAGACAGAAAGACAGAGAGACAGAAAGCAAGAAATCACCCCCCAGGAGGGATAGCCATGCCGCAATCCCTTCTCCTCCACTCTACTCTCAGGATCCTAGGCAAGCACACGCATGCGCCTGGCCTGAGTTTAAGCCACTGGGTCTGGACCTTGAACCCTGGTCTACTACGTGGGAGTCCAGCCAACACAGCCATTACGCTAACTACTGATTCCTCAAATCCATTTTTATAAGTATTTTTTTCCCCTGTGGTTATAAGTATAGGTAACTATATATCTCATAATTACTTATTTTTCTTTCCTTTGACATTCACCATGTCTTTGTTTTACTTTTATTATGGAAAATTTCAAATACATACAAAAGAAAAGATAATAAAATAAGCCCAACAATTACCAGCTACAATAATCCCCAACTCATGGCCAATCTTGTTTCACTCCCCTATATACTTTCTACTTTATATAAGTTTAAAGCAAACCTCAGATATCATATTTCAGTATTCAGTATCCCCCTTACCCATGGAGGATATATTTCAATATCCCAGTGGATACCTGAAGCCATAGATAGTGCTGAAATCTGCATGTATACTACATTTCCTCAATCTAAACCAGCTAAGTAACTAATGGGCAGGCAGCAAATACAGAGTGGATATTTTGGGCAAAGGGATGCTTTACTCCCTTAATGAGACAGAGTGAAGTTTTATCATGTCACTCAAATTCATGCAATTTAAAATTTATGAATTTTTTCCTGGAATTTTCTAATTAATATTTTCTGATGATGGTTGTACTGGAATTGTGGAAAGCAAAACTGTGATTAAAAAAGAACTATTTATCTGTCTAAAAGATAAACATATAAACCTATATTTTTAAATAATGTAAACAAAATACTGTTGGCACAACTAACACATTAAAAATAATTCCTTAAAGTTATCAAAGATCTAGTCAATGTTCAAATTTCCAGATCTGAATGTATATTTCTGCTTAATTTGCTACAGGGTGTGTGCTATCACCAGCGAGAGAGAGCACACACTCCCCATGGGGGATGGTTGTATCACAATTCCTTTTCCTCTATTTCTCCTTTCTGGATTTTTGGGCCTGAATGTACATGTGCCTGATGTTTCCCAAGCTGTCAGGTCTGGGACTTGAACTACTCAGTCGAACATATGGGATTCATCTGCTTTGACCACCACATCTCTGACTGTCCCCTATACTGAACTTTTTAAAAAATGTATCTTTTATATTGGCTCTTGTGGTACTTAATTGAGTGAGCAGAAAAAGTAATAGACTGTGAAATAAATCCTTGGCTATTTTGAAGATCTTCCTCCATCATTACAGGTTCTTAATTATGCAGAATTTAATTAAAAAAAAAACACACAATAAATTTGCCAATATCACATGAACTGGAAAGGGAATTTTGAATATCACAGAGCTGCCAATCATTCTCAATCTAAGTTTTTCATTTGATGGATTTTCACTCAAAATATAATACATAGTTCTTTTTAACTATATTATCTAAAAGCATATGAAAGGATAAACAAGAGGAAATGTGAGAAAATTGCAACAAAGAACGCCTAATATAAATTTACTAAAAGAGCTATTCTGTAGAATCTCCAACTGATAGACAATGAAGCCTGAGCTATTATCTTCTTAGAGAAATCTCTCTTGTTGTTTCTTTGTTTAAAAATAAAAAGAGCTTTTTTTTTTTTTTGGAGGGTTTTTTGCTATAGGCACATGCGCTCACCAGAAAGAGAGACAGAAAGTGAGAAATTACCCCCCACCCAGGGGAGATAGCCACACCGCAATCCCTTCTCCTCCATTCTTCTCTTGGGATCTTGGGCATGCACGCACACGCACCTGGTGTGAGTTTAAGCCACCGGGTCTGGGACTCGAACCGTAGTCGACTACATGGGAGTCCAGCAACATAGCCATTATGCCAACTGCTGGTCCCAATAGCTCTTTTTTTGTCACACTAAACTTCCTTCTTTCTCAAATTTCAAATACTTTCATGATTTAGAAATGGCCAAAAAGTTATGAGAGAAAACCCTACAAAATATTCAAATATAAAATAAACCTATAATAATCATTCAGACATAGATAAGCACAAGATAATTACATAAAAGCTTAATAGATGAAATAGGAAACTCTCTGTAGTAGGAGCCTTGAAAAGTTGGGAAAGGAGCCACAGAAGCAAAGTAGAGTCCCCAGTTTACTCAGAGATTCTAAGAAGATACGTTCAAAATTCAAAACTCAGAAGGTAAGTTAACTGTAAGTTCCACTCCTTCCCCATAATCATTAGAGGACAGACTCTTTAATTAAAACTTAGATTCAGTGAAATATAAATTGATTCATATGTGAGCTAGGGAAAATTAACATTTAATATAGACCTTTCAAATAAAAATATGAAGA
>NW_006199822.1:2620026-2624349 GCF_000334495.1 Tupaia belangeri chinensis
GCAGGAGACTCACCAAATCTCAACAAACAAAAATGAGACTCAATAAACAAAAGCATTAACTTCCAAAGAAAGAGAAATACTAGGAGGAAAAATGTAAACAAAAATTAAGTTATAATGTGAAGAAAGATTAAGCTGAAGAACTCTCCCATTAAAAAAGAGCAAAGAAAGAAAGAAAAAAAAGAGCAAAGAAAGAAAAAAAAAGAGCAAAGAGAGAAAAGTATGAGAACTGCTATGGATCATGAACTCTCAAAATTTACAAGATAATGGGAAATCCAGAAATACAAAGAAGGAATTAAATTTTTAAAAATTTGCTATATGGCATATGTGCTCACTATGGGAGGGAGGGAGTGCAGAAGGGAGAGGGAGGAGAAAAAGAGAAAGTACTCTCCCAAGGAGGAGATGGTCAAGCCCCACAGTCCCTTTCTCATTCTTCTCTCAGGATTTTGGGCATGCATGCACATATGTATGGCATGTTTTTCAAACTGCTAGGTCTGGCTGGTACTTGAACCTTGCCACCAGCCATGTGGGATATAGCTGCCTTAACCACCATGTCACCTGGTTGGCTCAGAAGGAATTAATTTTTAAGAAGTAAGAACTGGAAGGTGTAGTGGTTAAGGCGCTGCACTCCCACATGGCTGACCGCAGTACAAATCCCAGGCTTGGTGGCTTAAAATTCATGCGCATGTGTATTTGAGTCCAAAATCTGAAGAGGAGAGTGGAGAAGGGATTGAAGTGTGGGCATACCCCCTGAGGGTGATTTCTCACTTTCTCTGTATCTTCAGCAAGTGCATGAGCCCTATAGCAAAAATCTCTCTTAAAAAAAAAAAGTAAAATGGATCAATAAAAAAAAAAGATTTGATCAATAAACTAATAAACTAGATCCTTCATAAGACTAATAAAAATGGACAAATACTTGACTAGTCTGATTAAGAAAAGATAAGAGGCAACATTAGGAATGAGGTGAGAAAACAGCAGCAGGCAAAAACAGAATACAATGAACTTCATTTAAAATCTAGTTCAGTAAATAGATTTTTTAAAAAAAGAATTGCTTATTTATTTAATTCTATTATTATTATTGCTATTATTATTTTAATTTGACCAGCAACAGAGGTGGGGGGAAGGGAGAAAGCAAGCTGCCAGGCCTGGGACTTGAACCATGGTCAGCATGTGGAAATCCAGTGCCTTTAACCACCACACTGCCACCTGGCCAGGCCCCCAGCAAAGGGTTTTACTGGAAAATGTCAATTATCAAAGTTTAGTTAAAAGAGGTTAAAAAAAATGGAAATAGATCACAGAAGATAAAATGAAAAGGTTTTTTGAAGATACATCCTTCTAAAAAGTCATGAGGCCTGGAGATACTTCAGAATAAATTCTGTCAATTTTTCAAGAAAAAGATGATCTGTGTTTTTTAAACAAAACGGTAAAGACTAAATGCTTCCTAACTTCTTTGTAGATTTCAAAACTCAATGAAAACAAAAAATTATAAACTAAACTCATAGGAACATATATGTAAATCCTTAAACATATTAGCAAATTGAATGCAATGATGCTTTAAAAGAATAATGATAATAGCCAAGTACAGTTTATCCTAACTATGGTTCAACATTTAAAAAGTTTATAATTTAATATATTATTGATAAGGGAAAAGCAATGCTTAAAATACATCAGATCAAATTCAAATCCTTACTTTAATGGCAAATCTTACCTTACTAAGACTAGGAGGCCTAAGCATGGTAGCGTGCAAGAGTAGACACTGCTACTCTGTAGGCTAGGCCACATGGGAGGTGCTCAGGTTTGATTCCTGATCCACCCTATAAAGCCAGGCATGTGCCTGTAGTTCCCAACTACTTGGGATGCTGAGTCAGGAGGATTGCAACATTCAGAAAATACGTCTTTAGAAAAAAAAAAGAAAGAAGAAAAAAGAAAAATAGAAAAAATCCAGAATGATATCAGATTATATAGGAAGCATTACACTTAAATAGAGAATTGTCAGAAACTTTACTATAAAAGTCAGGGAATAGTAAAGAAGGCCCATTAAGACTACTCACTCTTCAAATCTGCATTTTCAGTTTTAAGTAAAGTAAATTGTATTAGCAAGACGTGGTATTTTTAAAAATGCAGATAATACGATTAGTTTAAAAAGTCTCAAGAAATTAATTGAAAAATTATTAAAGTTAGTTTTGAGAGTTTGGTGAAGTAATTGGACTTAAGAGTAACATGGAAAAATCGATAGTTTTCCTAAATAACAGTAACAACCAATTTTTACTGAAATTAAAATATTCAGCTAGATTGAGGAAATGAAATAGTATAAAATTATATTAATGGACATTTAAAATAAACTGATTAAATAAAGAGATTGTGTTCTGAAATAAGATTTAATACTGTAAAAATGTCAATTCTATCCAAATATTCTTTTTTTTTTTTTAAAAAAAGAATAAATCCTAATAGAAATCCCAATAAGATTTTTGGGTAAAGTTATTCTAAACTTTACCTGAAAGAGAAAGTATGAAAAACTAGCCAATATATTTTTCAAAAAAGCATAAATATAAAGGGAGCTCTTCTGCTATCAATTACAAAACACAGTGAATTAAAATGGTATAGTGTTGTTACAGAAACAGACAAACTCTATAAGCAGTAGCTAAGTGACGTTTAATATACAATAAAGGTAACATTTCAGATCAATTGGGTAGGGTTAAGTAAAATACGGTAAGTTGACTACTTGAGTTTTTAGTCTTTCCTTTCAGAATCTGTTAAAATAGCAAAGTATTGCTAAAAAGCAAAGAAAAAAAACACTCACATGAACCAAAAGAATAGAGAGAAAACACAAAACAAAAAAACACAAAAAGTAACTAAGTAACCTAGAGCAAAGGAAGCAGCAGATTCTATCTCCCAAATATTTCTGTAATTTATCAACTTCTTTCCATCACTCACCTGAGTCCTAGTCATCATAATAACTCACCCAGACTACCAAAATATAATCTCTTATCTAGGTATAACCTACAAAGAATTAATTTAAATGTAAATTTTTATGACCTATAACCTTTTAATACATTACTGAATTCAATCTGCACCACCCTTTGTAGTTTTGGCCATACCAATCTTCCCCAGCCTGATGTGAAGCCCTCGTACCACTTAATACCACATGTCCACAGCTGCATTTGCCTACCTAACTCACTCTCATCCTTCAGGAGCAGAATTTCAATGTCTCTGGCTGCCCCAGTTAGGATAAATTCTTCTGACATATATTTCCATAGCATTTTGTACTTTGTAATTCTGATAAACCTATAAAATTAAATATTTTGGTATTAGTTTTATGTATAATTTCCTTCTAAACTCTAAGTCTGATGAGTAAAGAAATTACATTAGTCTTTTCATACTTCTATCCCCAAGAAGGCCCACAGTCTGGTACCTTATAGATAGTAATGATAGAGATTTAGTCACAAAAGTGTAATTATATTTTGTTACGAAAATCAAGAATAATTTTAAAATTATCCATTGTTATTTATAAATAAAAAAATTGTATAACAAGTGGAGGCAGCAAAATGTGGTATAATTTATAGACTAGTAATTGTTAATCTATCAATTTCTCTGAATTGTATAGAAGTGGTATCTTTAAATGCCTAATCAACTAAAATGGCAAACTTTCACAGTAATACTTTCTGTCCACGAATATTTTTTTTAATATAGTTAATCATGCAAACAAAATTTAACAAAATGGATGGTATTTACCCACCTATATTCTGTTTCAAAAGTTTCCTATTAAGAATTGTTTTACTGGGAACTCATGCGGCTTACCCAGAAAAAAAAGATTAACCCAATTAAAAGATGGGAAAATGAACTGAATAAACAACTCTATAAGGAAGACATACAAACAGCCAAAAAGCATATGAAGAAATGTTCAACATCCCTCATCATAAGGGAGATGCAGATCAAAATCACAATGAGATACCAACTAACCCCAGTCAGAATGGCAAAGATTAAAAAAAAACAAAAAAACAGTAAGTGCTGGAGGGGATGCGATGAAAGGGGAACATTCCTATACTGTTGGTGGGACTGTAAATTGGTCCAGCCACTGTAGAGAACAATGTGGAGGTTCCTCAAAGACCTTCAAATAGAACTACCATCTGATCCACTTCTGGGTATATATCCAAAGCACAGAAGAACACTCAGTTGGAAAACTGCTTACATATCAATATTTATTGCAGCTTTATTTACGATTGCAAAGACATGGAACCAACACAAATGCCCACAAACAGATGAATGGACTGAAAAAGTTTGGCGCATCTCTGGGTCTCTGACCACCACAGGAAACTGAGGCAGTGG
>NW_006199822.1:2624744-2671660 GCF_000334495.1 Tupaia belangeri chinensis
GTGGGGAAGGGCAAGAGCGTAGGAAAGGTAATTTGGGGAAAAAAATGGAGAGGTAAGACATTTGTGGGATGTGGATATGGTTTATTATTTGTTGATGACGACGTGCATATGTTCTCAACTGGGCTGGACTGAGGTGTGTGTCACGCTAGGAAAGTCTCTTTACAATCTAAATGATAGATAGTAATGAAATGTATAAATAATAATTAAAATTAATAAATAAAAAATTATTAAGAAAAAAGAATAGGGAAAACTGAATGAGGGGTATACAGGAACTCTCCTTGAATCTTCACAATTATTCTGCGTATTCGAAAACATTCTAAAATAAAGTTTATTTTTAAAAATAAAAAAAGAATTGTTTTACAAAAGCATTCTACCCAGTCTTAGAACTATGAGTAATTAGATAAGCTAATCTTTCAAAAATTTTTTTTCAAATTTATTTCTTTCTGCTGAGAGAAAGAGAGAAACAGAGAGAAGACACCTCCAACAGAGTCTTGATGCCACAATCCTCCACCAGTCTCGGTCAGCCCAGTGCACATGCTATAATGCTCAGGGGAAGCCCTGGGATGCAAACCCAGGATCTTTCAGGTAGGTCCAGTTGTGTTAATGCTGCACTACTACCTAGGCCTAAATGAGCTATTCTTAAGAAATTGGGACTAAAGCCTATTTTAATATTAAAAATCCGTTTGTAACTACATTTGGTGTATGTCCACCCATTTGATTCAACAAACTGAATTCCCCCATTGAAAATATGACAGCTAAATGAAGTATTCATAAGATGTTAAAAATGATAACTGCTCTTATATTTAAATGTTTTCCCTTTATTCATGAAAGAGAGGGTGCACATGGATGTGAGCATATGTGAGCAAGAGAGAGGAGAGGAGGAAGCACCCTCCATAGTGTCTGGTCACACCACAATCCCCTTCCTCCAGTCCTGTAGCCCATTAGATCTTGGGGACTTGTGCATGTGCCTAGAGCGTTTCAGGCAGAATGGGCAAGGATGCAAACTGCGGTTGCCATGGGGAATCTAGCTTCTCTTGAGCAGTGCATTGCCACTGCACCACAGGGCCAGGTCATGCTCTTATATTTTATACATAAAATAACAATTATTTTACCAGATCCATGCTGCAAAACTGATAGAATTCATGAAACAAAAACCAAGATTTTATTCTATGTGTATTTGGAAATATTTAAGCATAATTTTAAAGGGAATAGCTAAAAGTCATTTTGACTATTTCTAATATAATAGAGCAACTAAATTCTTTTTCTTAAATACATTTCCGAGAAATTATGTAGAGAAAAGAAACTATTGAAATTTAGATAACATTTCCTTAAGATTAAATTTTGACACAAACATTTTCATATACTAATTTAACTGTGATAGCTTGACTTACATTAGGTAAGTCATACAAATATTTTTCTATTAAATAACAATATGCTGTCAATAATTTACTTCTCTATTACCTCAAAATTCTCATTACAGGAGTCAAAGAAAAATAGGGCTTTGACTACGCACATCTAATTTGATTGAGATTTACAAAGAGCTTATTAGATGCCAGGCACAGGTTTACATGTTGGGGAAAAAAAAAAAAAAAGACACACTATCCTCTAAAAGCTGTTTAGCAGATCTAAATGTGTAAGCACAGGGACCAGCAGGTGGTGAGGTGGTTATGGGCGCTGGACTCCCACATGGCCGACCATGGTTTGAGTCCTGGACCTGGCAGCGTGCCTTCTCTTTCTTGCTCTCTCTCTGGTCAAGTTAAAATAAATAAAGTTAGAATAAAAAATAATTATTTTTTAAAAATGTGTAAACACATTTATGATGCATGATGAGATGAAGACTGTAATGCATCCACAGAGTAAGGTGATACATACTGCACAGTGGTTAAAAATTTGAACTCTAGCACTTCATCAGTCCTGAAAATCAGGATAAATCACATAACCACCCAAAGTGAGTTCTTGTATCTGTTAAGTGTGGAATGACAATAGTATCTATCTCATAGAGTTTTGTTGCTAAATGGTACAGGGAACTCTTAAAACTGAGCCTCCTACTGCATTATTGACCTTGAGGGAATACAGGAAAGGAGTTAAATGTTAACTCTTTATTTAATGAGTGTACTCAAGTCAAGATGAGAAACCTGGGGAAATACCAGAGGAAGATATTTTAGTGGAAATAAACAAACTGATTTCAACCTACTAAAAATATTGAATTTGTGATAAACCATTAAAACCTTAAAATAAAAATGTAGGGCTAAACTTCTGAAAGCATTCCTGGAGAAAATCAAAACAGAGAGTCAACAATAACAAAAAGGGCAGCACAATGGAGGGGCAGTCATTCTGTGAATTAGGGACCCAGATACATGAGAGCTCACTGTTGGGCCTGACTACACATCTCGAACTTCTCTCCAAATACAATAGGTGTTAGTAACTGCTTGGGAAAGATTCCTAGTTGGGGGAACCAGCAGTTAGCGTAATGGCTATGTCACTGGACTCCCATGTAGTCAACTGCGGTTCGCGTCCCGGACCCGGTGGCTTAAAACTCACGCCAGGCGCACGCATGTGCGTGCGTGCCCAAGATCCCGAGAGGAGAATGGAGAAGGGATTGCGGCGTGACCATCCCCCTGGGGGGTGATTTCTCGCTTTCTGTCTCTATGTCTCTCTTTGTCTGTCTGGCGAGCGCACACGCCCTATAGTGAAAACCTCTTCAAAAAAAAAAAAAAAAGATTCCTAATGGGGATATTGGAGCCTGAGACAGGAGAACAGATGCTGAAGTGAATCTGGTTCTTTGCTATAGAACCTAAAGGAGGAGGGATGGAGAAAAGGAGACTTTGCCTAGGAGTGAATGCACTAAGGCAGTGTTCTTCAAATAGGAAGCCACTGGTATTGGGGAAGCAAAACTGCCTTTGTGCACCGGATTGTTCACCAAATGCTTGTACTAGACCACAGTTGTTATAACAACCAAAAATCCCCCATACTACATTTCCTAACACGTCCAGTGTGGTACCACCTTCTCCCCTTCTGTTCTTCCAACTTAGAGCTTTGTACTAGTATGTTCTCTCTCCAGAATAGTTCTCTTTCCAAACTTTCATCGAGGAGATGAGAGGGCAGCCTACACACCTACAAAGAAAATCCTCATCACATAACTATCTGAATTAATCAGTCTAGTCCTTCATTTTTAAGAATAAACTAGCAATTATAAACCACTAGACATATGAAGAAAAAATATCACTGATAGTAGATGAAACAAAAAAAAATTATGGGAAAAAACAGGTGATTCCAAAAATATAAGAGAACTTTAAAATTTTATTTTTGTTAGCATTCTCAGAGAGATGGGAGAGGCTACTACACATAAAAGAACAAGCCACTAAGTGGGAGAAGATGGAGCAATCCAAGAGTAAGTTCCTGGCAATCAAGGACTGTATTGCCAAATTAAAATCTAACAGCAGATGAAATGACAGAATGATAAGATTGAAACTGCTAATATGGGAAATCAAGTCAAGGTAACCTTCCAAACATAGAACAAAGGAGAAAAGAGTACTCGAGACTAAAGGAAAAATACATAAGCCATTATTTCCTCACATATTTTTTCCGGCACCATATTCTTTTTTCCTTCTGCATGTCTGATAAAACAAAATGTTAGACCTTCTCTTGGTATTACTTTTTAAAAAATCTTTTGCTCTATTGTACAATTCAGATACATTTCTATTGATCTATCTCTAGAGGTTCTTTGTCAGCTTCATTCTGCTACTGTGCCTATCTAGTGAATTGTTTTGTTTATTATTGTTTGGTTCCAAATTCATTTTCTTCTTTTTTTTCTATTTTTTTTTTTTACTAAGACATGCTATATTTCCATTATTTAAAGAGAGCTCATTTCTTATAGCATATTTTAAAGAGCCATTTTAAATCACTGTCAGATGATGTCTACATGCATATCATTTCAGCGTAATAATCTTTGTACTATGTTGCACATTTTTAATACGTTATGAGACTCTGTCTTCTTGAAAATGGAGAATTTTGATATTTTGTTTTAGCAGGCAACTGACTGAGCTCCATTCGGGCCTCGAATTCTGACCAGCCTTCTGATGTAGCCTGCCATTTCATTTCCATGCTTATCTGTACGCTTGTTTGTGAACTTATGTTTTCATGTCTCTTGGGTCAATACACAGGAGTGGGATTGCTGAGCCATGTGATAAGTGTATGTGTAACTACTAACTTTTCGAAACTTCCACAACTCATTTTAGATCTGTGCCATATATCTCCCCATGTGGAGAGATTATCTCAGCCCTTTGATGGCTCTCTCGTTCCAAGATTTCCCCACTAAATGTCTGCTGATCCACTCTTCACACCAAACCAGGTCCACAGTCTTAAGCTAGTAAAGCAGCACATTTGTTCCGTCTGTTTCCAACCAAACCCATCACTTTCGTCAGCCAAGTCACAGGTTTTTTGTGTCTATTCTCATGTACCACCTACAGGCCAGTCGGGGACTTGGGTGGTAGCCTACTTGTATTTCAACATTCAACATGTATGCATGCTTAGGCTGATTCACACATACACAGCTCAGGGTTGAGCCCAGGAGAGTACAAAAATCATTAAGAGGCCTCTTTCCAGACCTCCTCCTTCTTCATAATCTGACCAGGATTTCTGGTTCTCTGGGAAACCTTTTACTAATACTCCAGTCAAAAATTGAAGCTTTATTTACATCACTCTGCACATCCTTCCAACAAGTACATTCACATCTAGGTCCAGACAGTGAGAGAACACAGAAAGAAGAACCACAGGAATTCGCTCTCCTTTCTTGGAACCACACAGTTCTTCCAATTGAAGAGCAAAGTTGCCTCCCTTCGAGTTTCACGCTCCTCTAAACTATTGTAGCTCAGGTGACATTGCTGCCAAGATTCCCAGAGGACTGGGGTATAAGAGAACATAGGAGTGGGGGGTGGCAGGTGGAATGGTGGTTAAGGCGCTGGACTCTATTATGGCCAACCACGATTTGAGAACTAGACCTGGTAGCTTGCTTTCTCATTTTTCCTCTCTGTCTCTGTTCAAATTAAAAAATAATCATAACAAATAAAGTTAAATAAATACATTTTTTTTCTTTTTGAAGAGGTTTTTGCTATAGGGCGCATGCGCTCGCCAGACGGGCAGAGAGAGACAGAGAGACAGAAAGCGAGAAATCACCCCCCAGTGGGGATGGCCATGCTGCAATCCCTCCTCCTCCATTCTCCTCTCGGGATCTTGGGCACGTGCGCACACGCTCCTGGCGTGAGTTTTAAGCCACTGGGTCGGGGACGCAAACCACGGTCGACTACATGGGAGTCCAGTGACATAGCCATTACTCTAACTGCTGGTCCCAATACATAAATATTTTTAAAGAGAGAGAAAGAGAGAACACAGGGGCTAGCAGGTGATGTGGTGTTTAAGGCACTGGACTCACACAATACAGACTGGTTTGAGTCCCTGACCCAGTGGTTTGAAAATCATGCAGGACACGTGTATGCCCAAAATCCCAAGAGGGTAATGGAGGAGAAGGGAGTGTGAGGCAGTCAACCTCCCTGGGGGTGATTTCACATTTCCCCTCTGTCTTTCTTCTGCACGCACATGTGCCCTATGTCTTAAAACAAACAAACAAAAATCCACAGGAGAAAGAGAGTTTCCACACTTCTGCTTAGCACTAGGAAACTCCATTTTTGTTATGCAAGCCAGAACTAGTTTCTGCAGTTCTGTCTACTCACATGTCCACTTTTGAGTTTTTGAGCTATGATTTCGGGTAGAAGAATGTCAAAGCCAAAAGAAAAAAAAATGCAAATGCACCACTGATTCAGTGGCACTTAAATTTCAGCTTGCCTTCTTCAATCTGCTAGCTACCACTTACCAGTCTGCAAACAAGTTACCTTATGTATTCTGAGTCAGTGGGAAAGAGGGTGTATGTGGTTTCTTTATCCTGCTGGATTCGCTGCAAGCTTTATTTTTCATCAATATTTAGTGAGAATTTGGGATGGTTTAGGGCCATTATTTCTTCAAATATTTTTGCTGTCCCTTTTTCTGTCCCCGCCCCCTGCACTGGAACTCTCAGTACATGTATGTTGCAATGTTCAACCTTGTTCCACAAGTCTCAAAGTTCTGTTCACTCTTTTACAAATCTTTTTTTCCTCTTTTCTTTAGAATGAAAGTTTTAAAACTGATTTTCACATGATTTTCTGCCATCTCAAATCTGCTATTTTTCCTCTCAAGTATTACACTTTTCAAATCTAAAATTTCTATTTGATTCTTTTTTAGTTTCTCTATCTACTGAGAGTCTATTTGTTCAGTCTTAGCTTATTTTCTCTTAATTCTTTCAATATATTTAAATAGCTAGTTTGAAGTCTTTGTTAAATCCAACACCGAGTCCAGTTGGGGTCAGTTTCTATTGACTATATCTTCTGCTATGGCTCATATTTTCCTACTGTTTCTTTTCTTCCTTGTTTTGCAAATCTAGCAGTTTTTGGTAGAATACTGAACCATTAACATTATAGTAACTCTCGACTCATTTTATTTTTCGAAGTTACTGGAATTTTTAGTAATTGACCTGGACCTAAACGGCAGAATTTGCTTCTGTTCATGGCATGCAATAAGGACATCCCTGTTTAGTTTTTTTAATGCTTGTTTTTCTATTTTAGCTCAGCTCCCTCGGCATTATGCCTGTATCTGTATAGCTTAATGATCAGCCAATGATCTGGGCAAAGGTTGTGCTCAAACCACCACAAGCCTTTAAGACTTTCACCTTCAGCTATTTGACTCATATTTTAGGAAACGGCAGTCAAAGCTTCAGCCTGTTCTCAAGTCTTCCTTGGCTTTTACTTTTTGCCAGGTTCTCCCCACATGGAGAGCTTATCTCAGCCCTTCGATGGCTCTCTCATTTTTAAGAGGTCCCTACTAAATTTCTGCTGGCCCACTTTTCACCCCAAACCAGGTCCACGACCTTAAGCTAGTAAAGCAGCAGGTTTTTTCCAACCGTTTCCAACCAAATCTGTTACTTTCACCAGCTAAATCACAGGTTTTTGAGTCCTTTCTCACTCCATCCTAGCTTGAATCAGGTCACTGCCCAACTCTTGGGCAGCAAAGCTGCCAGTTTTCTCAGCTAGTCCCAGCCTAACTGTTTAGTCAGTTCAGGCAGCCATAACAAAAATACCACAGCCTGGTGGCTTACATGACAGAAGTTAATCTCTCACAGTTCTAAAGGCTGGAAAGTCAGAGATCAAGGCGTCAATCTAGTTCCTGCGGAGGGCCTTTTCCTAAGTTTGCAGAGGGATGCTTTCTTGCTATATCCTCACATGGCAAAGAAAGCGAGCTCTGGTCCCTTCATCTCCCAGTAAGGGCATTAAAGCCACAATGGGCGCTCTATTTCCATGATGCCAATCACTTTCCAAGGACCCCAACTCCAAATGCCATCCTCATGGGATTAAAGTTTAAACATATAAACTCTGGGGAGACACAAACATGCATCACAGCACCAGCAAAGCTTCCGTTCTCAACCACTGAGCTGGGGGGCCTGCTGAGGTAGGCAGGAACAGGCCCAGGCCAGCAGGCCACAGACTAAGACTGTTCTTACCTCACCCTCTAGCAGTTTCACAGAAATAAATACTTCTCAATTTTTAAACTGCCTTTGGTCAATTTCCAGTACCTTTAAATAGTTGTTTTTGACAATTTTGTTCAGTTTTATATTTGCTTTTTGCAGGAGGGAACTGCCATCTCTTCATGCCAACATGACCAGAATTCAAGTAAAATATTTTCAAAGTTTTCATTTTACTAAACCTTCACAGTCACAACTTTATTATCAAATGACAAATATTCATAAGGTAATATTGCTTCTAATGAGGCAATTTATTAGGATGTTAATTGTGGTATTACTTGAAAACACAGAAAAATAGAAACAACCTCAATGTTCCTTGGCAGGAGGACAGTTAAGAAAACTACCCATTCTATAAATAATCTGTGACAGTTAGAGAATAACATAGCTTTATATGTACTAACATGAAAAGTTCTCCAAAACACATTTTTCTATGAGAAAGTTTCATATATTTGGTCGTTGGAAAAGTCATGATACATTTCACATAGAAAAATATGTAGTGACTTTTCTGACGACTCAACAGTATTATAATATATTAAAAGATGGGAGAATGAGTTGAAAAAAACCACTCTCTAAAGATGCTATAGGAATGGCTAAAAGGCATATGAAAAAATGCTCAACATCCCTCATCGTAAGGGAAATGCAGATCAAAACAACAATGAGATACCACCTAACCCCAGTCAGAATGACTAAGATTAAAAAAACAAAAAACGATATGTGCTGGCATTGGGGTGTGGTGAAAGGGGAACTCTCTTACACTGCTGGTGGGAATGTAAATTGGTCCAGACACTGTGGAGAACAATTCGGAGATTCCTCAAAAATCTACAAATAGAACTACTATATGATCCAGCAATCCCACTCCTGGGTATCTACCCAAAGGACAGAAGAATACTTCATTGGAAAAGTGCTTGCACATTGATGTTTATTGCAGCACTATTCACAATTGCTAAGTCATGTAAACAACCCAAATGCCCACGAACAAATAGATAGGAAAACTGTGGCACATATACTCTATGAAATACTATTCAGCCAAAAAAAAAAAAAAATCAACAAAACCCTGGCTTTTGACAGGAAGTGGATGACTATGGAAGATCTACTACTGAGTGAAGCAAGCCAGGTTATGAAGCAGAGGCACTGTATGTCCCCACTTAATATATACTGAATGTCCATACTCTATGACTGAAACGAATTGACTAGAGGATATAGAAACACGGTGTATAGATGTAAATACCAGATATAGTGTGTGTGAAAGAGGAGGTCTGAGGAAGGACATTTAGAAGAAAAATAGGGAGGCAAAGCATTAATGTCACAAAGAAATGTGGTATTATCTGTTGAAGATACTTTGTAGTTTTATCAACTGTACTAGGGAGAAATGTTCACCTGTTGAAATGTCCATTTTGTAAGTGAAATAATAATGTGATTGTATAAAATAAAATAAAAGTTAAAAAAATTAATTAAAAAAATAAACAAATAATGATGATATGGAGCAAAGTATGATAAACAAAATATTCTGAAGGTAATCTATCAAACTCTGAAATTAACAGAGCATCAGACTGTTGACTGCCTTTGCCCATAGGTCATTCTCAGGAACCTCTCTAATCTGTCAGTGTCCTATACATAGGAGATTTAGGATTGTCTTCTTTTTTCTTTCAGTGTCAGAGGATATATGCATGAGTGCACACTGGAGACGAGAGGGAGAAATCATCCCACAATGGGATCTGGTCATGCCACAATCATTCCTTCCAATACTCCATCCCATCAGGTTCCTGAGTGGACGTGTGCATACATCTTACATGGCTTTCAAGCCACCTAAGCCAACATTTGAACCCTGGTTGGCCATGTGGCATCTGGGTTCCCATATTCAGCATTTGCCCTCTAGGCTATGGGGCTGACCCAAAGACTAACTTCTTTATTCCTACCTCAGAATATGTTCAATAGTGGGGACCAGCAGTTGGTGTAATGGCTATATCGTTGGACTCCCATGGAGTCGGCCGCAGTTCGAGTCCTGGACCTGGTGGCTTAAACTCACACCAGTCATGTGTGCAAGAGTGTCCGAGATCCCGAGAGAAAAATGGAGGAGAGGGGATTGTGGGGTGGCCATGCCCCCCACCCGGAGGGTCTTCTCACTTTCTGTCTGTCTGTCTTTCTCTTTCTAGTGGGCGTACACGCCCTAAAGCAAAAACCTCTTAAAAAAAAAAAAAGAATATGTTCAATACTTTCTTTTACTTTTTCTCATAAGAATTCTCTTATTTGAAGACCACAGATGTGATTTGTGAGAATAAAATCTTGAAAGCAAATGAAAGAAAACTAGTAGGAAAATCATAATAAAATGTTTTATTTTATATTAAAAAAGACATATTAGTAATATAGGAAGATATTACTAATATAGTAAGGCATATTTTATGTATTTATAGAAATAATGGATATAGGAGGATATTACTAATATAGTAAGATGTTATATTTTATATATTTATAGAAATAAAGCCTACAAGAGAGTATATATTCTGCATGTGCAAATATGTAAATATACAAAAATAGAGCTGGAAAGATGAAACAAAGTATAACAGGTATTACCTCTAGGGAAACAGGCATAGTGTGGCCAGCAGAGGGTGTGGTGGTTGAGGCACTGGACTCCCACATGGTCAACTGTGTTCAAGTCCCTGAACTGGTGGCTTGCTTTCTCACTTTCCCTTTCTCTCTCATCAAATTAAAATAATAATAGTAATAAATAAAAGCAAATAAATAATTCTTAAAAAAAGAAAATAGGTATAAAAACACTCTTGATTCTACATAGTAATACATCAATTTTTATTTGTTTATTTATTTTTGAGAGTTTTTTTGCAATAGGGTGCATGCACTCACCAGAAAGAGAGAAAGTGAGAAATCACCCCTGAGGGGTGATGGCCATGCTGCAATTCCTTCTCTTTCATTTTCCTCTTGGGATTTTGGACATACATGCACATGTGCCTGGTGTTTTTTTTTTTTCTTTAATGAAAGAGATTTTTGTTATAGGGCACGTGTGCTCACTGGAGAGACTGAGAGAGACAGAGAGACAGAAAGTGAGAAATCACCCCCTGGGGGGATGGCCATTCCGTAATCCCTTCTCCTCCATTTTCCTCTCGAGATCTTGGGAATGCACACATATGTACCCAGCGTGAGTTTTAAGCTGCCGGGGCTGGGACTTGAACTGTGGTCAATGATGTGGAGAGGTCCAGTGATGTAATCATCAGGCCATCTGCTGGTCCCCCAGCATGAGTTGTAAGCCATGCAATCTGGGATTTGAATCAGAGTCGACTATGTGGGAGTCTAGCGATATAACCACTATGCCGTCTGCTGGTCCTCCTATAGTAATTTTTTAAAAAGTTCTTGCTATAGTGCATGTACACTCACCAGAGAAATAACAGAGAGAGAAAAAAAAGAAGAGAAAGTGAGGAATCACTTCCTTCTTGGTGTATTTTTCAAGTCACTGCTTCTGGGACTTGAACTGAGCAGAAACCTATGAGGGTTATAGTTGCTTGACCTCCACAGCCCATTAATGCATTACATTTTTTACAAAGTTAATATATTTATGTAAACCTGTGTAACAACAATCATTTCAACAAATGGACTGTCCAAGTTATAAACTTGGGCATATATTTGAAGAGTTAGTATCATATGGGTTCCTAAACATTTTGATCCAGATTCACATGAATTAGGAAAAACACTTTATCTAATAAAATTAAGCACTGTTATACAGAAGATTTTAGGCAAAAAATGTTTGACATCATTTCTCCAGTCACAGATTTGTCTCTCCAAAGATAATCTCCTTATACAGAACATGAAACCTTAAATATCCCATGCCTTATGTATTAGTTTGTACTTTTGATCATGGATTTCTCTCCTAGTAAGCTATTTCTGTCTATGTCACATTAAATATCTTTTAATAACTTTAACAGATGCACTTTAAGTCATAAGACTTTTTCAATGCATACAGTTAAAAATAGTGAATGAACTTCATTAACAAATATTTTTAATTCTTTACATTTTCATCCTATAAATAGTATATTTTGATCAGGAATATTTTACAGAAATCATAACCTTTACAGACTTCAAAAGGAAAGTAGATACTTCGACATAGATACTTTCAAAATAAATGAAAACAACTTCTCTTTCACTTTTAATCACACATGCGCACAAAGTGAAAACTGGTTCTTGCGGGTAGCTCTGGGTATTTTGTCTCAGATTACTAAAGAATTAAGTTCTATATACCTCTTTTTCTTTTTTTTTCTTTCTTTCCTTTTTAAAGAAGTTTTTGCCTTAGGGTGTGTGCACCCACAGGAGCAAGAGAGAGACAGTGAGAGGGAAAGTGAGAAATCACCCCCTGGGGGGATGGACATGTGCAACCCTTTCTGCATTCTCCTCCTGGGATCTTGGGCATGAACACGCACATGCCCAGCATGATTTTCAAGCCTCTAGGTTCAGGACTTAAACCCTGTTTAGTCACGTGGGAGTCCAGTGACGTAACTGCTACACTATCTGCTGCCCCTTCTTTTATCTTTTTA
The DNA here is from genome assembly GCF_000334495.1 of Tupaia belangeri chinensis. Lineage (NCBI taxonomy): Eukaryota > Metazoa > Chordata > Mammalia > Scandentia > Tupaiidae > Tupaia > Tupaia belangeri. The sequence continues at coordinate 2,636,889 of NW_006199822.1, forward strand.
AAATTCATTGTCTGATGTGACAATGATGTCTGGTTAGAAGCAAAAAAAAAAAAAAAAAAAAGAAATTCATGATACAGTGTGTGTGGGCGTGTGTATGAGATGGAGAAGGGCTTGAGAGGGGAGGCACTCTGTACCTGGTTCAGTAATGCCTGGATCCCTATCCTCCAGCTTGGCAGGATCCTGGGCAAGCATGCATGTGCCCAGTGTGCTTTCAGGCCTGTCAGGTCAGAAACTCAAACCCATGGTTGGTATGTAGCTTCCAGCTCCTCAGTCTCAAGTACTGCCAACTCTACCACAGAGGCTGGGCCTCTATATAGAGTCTGGGTAAATATTTTTCAGGTCAGAAGACTTTGCTAACTCTCCTCTAATACTATACTACTCTCTCACAATTATAAAATAATAAAATAGTTTATCTATCCTTTCTATTCACAGACTGAAGAAGAATTTATTATTGCTTTAAGGAGCTGCTTTTATGAGTTTTCTTTTAGACTTCTTTGTTAATACAAATACACACCCACACACACTAATTTAACTACAGTCCTCAAATGATATCAGTGGTAGAAACCTTCACACCTCCTCCATCACTGAATCATGTCCTGATACTACTGTAGATAAACGGACCACCTTATTTTAAATTCATTTTTAGGTTAGTTGTCCTTTGTTTCCCACCCTAGTTTAGTTACTTCAATATTCACTTTGATATTAACTTAGTGAATCCTAAGCATTACATGAGGTCCAAAGGGGTTAAGAGACATAACAGAGTTCAATTGATAGGAGGAAAAAAAAAAATAATCAAGAATTCAGTTTAACTGACTGGACATGGTCATCTCTTACAAATGTATATAAGCAGCATTTCCCAAGTATGATTGCTTTGCATAGCAATCTATGTACATTTTCTCTAAAGAGAAAGAAGAAAGGTCTCTAAGAGGCTGTAAAGAAAACAAATAAGATATTGCAAGGGACTGCCCAAGAGGATAGGAATATGACAAGCTAGGTTCTGTCACTGAGGGCTTGCATATCAACAGGTGACAGATAAGCAGAAAAATCATGAACAATCTAGTGCAGTTTGTGGAAAGAGCATTGGGTATGAGAAAATGTAGTTGCTAGTTCTAGACTTATAGCCATGTATTACAATGTTGGCCCTAAAGGGGTAGAGACACAAATTTCAACAGGTTAACACTATCCATCTCTCATCATTCTTATGACTGTCAACTGTTTGGATACAGTAATGGAGGAATCAGAAATACCCTAGGAACCTGTGTGCAGTTGCAAAGTTCAGGAAGATAGAAGAGCTAAGTTGCCAGTAGTAATTGACTCAGGAGCAGCAGATTACTGGAGCATGTATTTGCAGGAACAATAGATAACTGAAATACAAGCAAGATTAATAGCAAAAGAATGGCCATTAGAAACTTTTGTAGACAAGAGGATCCAGAGACACTGGATGCTTCAGATTTAAAAGTAGACTAAGATACCTTTCACTACTCTATTTCATTATCTTTGTCTCCCAGAACTGAGATACAAACAATTGTATCTGGCTGGTGCTTCTTTTCTATAGAACCAAATTTATGTATTAAAATCTCAAAGAAAATGGAAAATATTAAATATAAATTTTTTTCCTTTCTTTCAAATTGCCTACCTACTTCTTTTTCTCCTATTCTTTGTCTAAAGTAATCTTTCAGGTTCTGCCCTAAAAAACAAAAAATGAAAACAAACAAAAACCAATAATGAATGTCAAAAACTTACCAGAAATGCCAAAGAGTAATAACAGATACAGAATTTAATTAATTAATGTACATCACTGTACATTATGTAACTCCAAAAAATACTGTTATCGTAGTTGTCTTAGTAATTTTGGGCGCTATAACAAAATAACATATAGCCTAGGTGGCTTATAAACAAAAATTTTTTTAACTGCCAAAAGATGCTTGAGACAGATGGGGGAGAGGATGGTGAGGACAGGGTGGGAGCACCCTCCAATGGGGGTGAGGTCATACCACAATCCATTCTCCTCCATTTCCCCATTCTGTTGGGAATCTATGGACACACACACACACACATGTACCCAGTGTATTTTTCAAGCCACCAGAGCCAGAATTTGAACTGAAATCAACCATGTGGGATCTAGGTCCTTTCTTTGAGAGAGAGATTTTTGCTATAGGATGCATGCACTCACCGGAGAGAAAGACAGACAGAAACTGAGAAATCACTCCCTCTGGGGTGGGAGGATGGCCATGATGCAATCCCTTCTCCTCCATTCTCCTCTCAGGATTTTGGGTATACATACACACACACCAGGCATGAGTTTCAAGCCACTGGATCTGGAACTTGCACTGTGCTTGAGTACGTTGAAGTCCAGCACCTTAACCATTATGCCACCTGCTGGTCCTGGAATCTAGCTCCTTTAACCACTAGGCTATGAGGCTAGCTCTGAAGCAGCAATTTATTTCTCATAGTCCTGGGGGTTGAAAGTCTGATATCAGGTTGCCAGGATGATCAGTTCCAGTGAGGGCTCTTTTCTGGGTTGCAGGCAGTGGACTTCTTTTTGTATCTTCACATGACAGAAAAAGTGCTAGAGGGCTCTCTGGTATCTCTCCTTTAAAGGAATTAATACCAATTTTAAGGGTTCCTTCTTCATTACCTAATAACTTCTCAATAATCCTACCTCCTAATACCATCACATTGGAAGATAGGATTTCAACATACAAATTGGGGGGGAGAGGATAGATTCAGTCCATAAGAATGGTTAATAAATGAAACCAAGTTCCTAAGGGAATCCACCAATTCATGATATCTTTTCCTATTTCCTCAAATGTTTTAAAATAAAAAAAATCTGAAAAAACGAGGGAGTAAGAATGGTCTTCCAGCATTCACTACTTGCATTGTGTATGCTCTGTTTCTCTTTAGTAAACTGTAATCTCTCAATACATATGAACTTCCTTTTATTATATCTCCCAATATGGTATCTTTTAAGCAGTAAGTACTTAACAAGTAGTAAGTGCACAACTGTATGAAGGGCTAATAAGGCTCTGAATTATTTTTCTCTTTACCAGCCAGGTTTCAGCTCTAATTTGTGTAACTAACAAGTGATACATATCAAAGTAAAGTACAAAACATCCCTGAGATTTCTTTGAGTTTATAATAGTACCATTATCCCAAGGGAGCCAATTCATTTCTTGACGTTAACACTTAAGAGGTCTAAATTGAAGCAAAGCAGACATGATTTTAGCAGTGGCCTTTACAATCTTTTGGAAGGGAAACTGAAGAGTGCTCTTCATCACAGATTCTTTCCTCAAACCATAATTAAAACAAAAATTAGAAATTGTATTCTAGCATAAACTTCTCACCTGACAGGTTCCAAAATTTTACTGCACTTAGAATTGACAAAATTAAGTGTCAAACTTAAAAAGAAAAGTAAATAAAAATACAAAAGGAGAATAAGTATTTTTATTCAAGAAGATAGATAGCAATATTTCCAGATAAAGATAAATGCAGCTCATTTAATTTTGCTCTTGCCTATTGACTCTCTAAAACACAAGAAAGATGTGTCATTTTATTTTATAAGGCGTAAATTTACAAACATGGGGGATAATGAGAAAAGTTGACTTAGGACATGGCCCTGCCCAGTGGCACAGTCGGTAGCCAACAGAACTACAGTGGTGGAAGCAGACTGGCTGACCGCAGATTTGGGAACCACGGATCTTCCTGAAAACACAGCAAGCATGAGTGCATGTGCCCAAGATTCTGATGAACTGGAGGATGGCAGGAAGGGGATTACAGAGTGCTGAGACTGTCGAAGGTGCCTTGCTCTTTCTTTCTCTTTCTCTGTTAAATGCACAGAAGTTCTCTATCACGAATAAAAATAAATGAACTGATTCTTCAGACTCTTCCGAGGTTGAACTCTAAACCAGCCATGAGGAAATCAGAAAATCACTTTATACACGATGAAATCTTCCTGAAGGCTCAGGAATTAGCAGTTGCTCTCACTTCTGAGAACTACAAAAAGGAGAATCACCTAAAATGCTGTTTCAAAGGCACTAAGATCTCTAGCTCCAATTCCTTCTCTTTTTGTCTGCTTCTAACCTTCTATCACATAAGGCTGAAAACTACAGGTTTTTTTCTGGAGAGAGTAAGATCAGAAGTGTCTCTGAACCCAGTACAATAAAATCACTTAGAAAATAGATTATTAAATGCTGACACAAATCCCTCTACCTGATTATTCTTCTTGCCTATAAGAAGCCTTCGGTCTGGTCTTTGGTTTCCATGCAGATGTGAGAAGTCTTCTCTAGATATATGACCACTCAACGGTAAATACATAGACATGCAATCACAGCCTCTGGTTTCTATTCCACCACTTCACAATGAGCTAATATCCTTGGGATATTAGATAGCTCAGAAAATCCTACAATATAAAGATGGGACACTAAAATAAAGAGGTAAAATCTACTTGGAATAATAAAACTTCGGGATAAAAAAACAGTCATTAAAATTCTCTAAAAAAGAGAGAATATTGTACTAATAAAACTAGAGTAAGATTGCTAGTGGAGATGAACATTCTAGGGGAAACAAAAGTCAGAAAATGAAAATGCAAAAGCAAAAATAAAATACTCGATAGAAATCATGGAAGATAAATTTTGGGAAATACTAAAAAATAAAAGCACAGAGGTAGAAAAAGAAGACGAGAAAATTTAGGGAATTCATTAAAGGACATCTTCTAAATAACAGAAGTTCTGGAAATGAATATACTAGATAGAGGAGAAAAAAACATTAATGAAATATTTAACATTTCCAAAACTAAAATCTATAACTTGCTAGACTAAATGGGGCCCTGAGTATCCAGCAAAATGGATGAAACCAGACTCATGTTAAGATCCTTTATTGATAAATTTTAGAACACTGGAGACAAAGGAAACAAAAATATCTGTCTAGAATTAAGAATCAGAGTGGTTTTAAACCACACAATGATGATATCTAAAAGTAAAAGATGATGAAACTATGCCTTTAAAATAATTTGCAGAACTACTACTACAATAGTGCAGCAGTAATGCAATGCTGAAGTCACATGGGAAGGTTCTGGATTCACATGCTGAGATCTCTTCATACATACTAGGTGTGCTAGTAGAGGCTGGGGGTGAATGGCAGCTTGAAGACAAGACTCAATTGAGGTTATGTGTCCTTCCCCACATCTCATTTGAATGAAAGAAATAAGCTTTGGGACCAGCAGTTAGCATAATGGCTATGTCACTGGACTCCCATGTAGTCGACTGTGGTTCGTGTCCTGGACCCGGTGGCTTAAACTCACGCCGGGTGCGTGTGTGTGTGTGTGTGCCCAAGATCCCGAGAGGAGAATGGAGGAGAAGGGATTGCAGCATGGCCATCCTCCCGGGGGATGATTTCTCGCTTTCTGTTTCTCTGTCTCTCTGTCTCTCTCTGTCTATCTGGTGAATGCACGTGCCCTATCACAAAAACTTCTCCAAAAAAAAAAAAAAAGAAAGAAGAAAATAACAGAGATAAGCTTTAAAAAACAAATGCAAAGAAAATAATTTCCAACTAAAAATTATTTTTTTATATATATATATATTTTTTTTTTTTTTGGAGAGGTTTTTGCTATAGGGCACGTGCATCACCCCCCAGGGGGGATGGTCATGCTGCAATCCCTTCTCCTCCATTCTCCTCTCGGGATCTTGGGCATGCATGCACACGTGCCCGGTGTGAGTTTTAAGCCACCGGGTCCGGGACACGAACCACGGTCAACTACATGGGAGTCCAGCGACATAGCCATTAGGCTAACTACTGGTTCCCCAACTAAAAATTCTTTACCCTACCAAATTACCAATGAACTGTGAGGATAGTGAAAAATAATTTTCATATTTGCTTTAAGGTTTCACAAAATTAACCTACTACAAAACACTTCTCCTCAAGTGAGAAGAAAAGGGCGTGCTACCCTCTGATCATGAAACAAAGGACAAAATAGCAAAAGGAAATATAGGGGACACAAGTCATAACTAGAAGGCCCAACTTGAGAGAAGGACAAAGGTAATTCCCAAAAAGATAGTGACAAGCATGCATCAGTAGGGAAAAAGAAAGTGCATATGTCTTCAGAAGGCTCCAGGAGTTACCATGTCTTCAGGAAAATGAAGTTGACAATTTTGAATAAACACATCAAAGTTGAAAAGTTAGAAAATTAGCAGACATTTAGGGGTTGAATTATTATTAAAAGGAAAACTAAACAATAAATAATTAACTCCAAGAAAATCAGAATACAAGAATGGAGAACGGTAACTAAAGTTTACCAATGGATCAGCTAACAAATACTGATCTAATAAAAATTACTAATATAATAATGTTTGCAGGATTGAGAGACTGGAAGTGTATATGATATGCATACATGGTAATGGCAGAATGAAAAAGAGGTTGTCATCTTCCATAATGGTTAAAACTGAAAAGGGTCAACTGTGACCTGGCAGTTAAGGCAGCTGGATCTCACATGGGCTATTATGTGGTTTCAGTCCCAGAACCACTGGCTTGAAAAACATGCCAGTCACACATGTGTGTGATCAGAATCCTGAAAAAAGGGAGAAATGGAGAAGGGACGGCAGTGTGACCATGCCCCATTGACAGTGCTTTCTCACTTGCTGTCTGTCTTTCTCTCTCTCTCTCCAGCAAGTACATAGGCCCTCTGGCAAAAGTAAAAAAGAAAAAAGAAAGGAGGAAAAAAAGGAAAAAAGACAAAATAAAACCAAAAAATCAAGAAGCTGCAACATAAACATGCCATTTACTGACATAAAGCTAAATGCCAGAAGAATCAGCAAAAAAGTTCAAAGTAGTGGCCTCCTAAAAGGAAGAAAAAGAGAAAATTGAGCAGCACTATTGATCTTCATCTATATGTGCATTAGTAGTTTTAATAAAACATCAAATGTAAAAAAAGAACATATCTATCATGCAAACTGGTGAATTTGAATGAAGAAAAATTGTAAAACTCTAATAATTCTTCTAGAGTTAAAAGCAAGCAAGAAAAGTTGCTGCACAGCAAAGAGAGTAAGTAGAAGACAACACACAGAATGAGGAAAAAAATATTTGCAAACTATACCTCTAAAGGGACACTGATAACCAGAATACATAAGGAACTCCAAGAGCTCACCCTCAAAAAATGATAACCTAATTAAAAAATAGTCAATTTATCTGGACATCTTTCAAATACATAAAGATGGCTAAAAAGTACATAGAAGAATGTTCAATATTTCTTATCATAGGGAAATGCAAACCAAAACCACAAGGAGGTATCACCTAATCAGAGTTAGAATGGCTATTAAAAACAAACAAACAAACAAACAAAAAAACCAAAGAATAACAAGTACTGACATGGTTGTAGGAAAAACAAGTACTGACATGGTTGTAGGGACAAGGGAACTCTCATGCACTGTTGGTATTGTAAATTGGTACAACCACTGTGGAAAACAGTATGGAGGTTCCTCAAAAATCTAAAAAAAAAGAATTAATGTGTGATCCAGTAATTTCACTCTTATGTACCCAAAGATGAGAACTCACTCCATACAAAGATACTTGCACATCCATATTTATTACAGCCTTCTTCACAGTAACTAAGTTATGGAATCAACCTAAGTGCCCAATAACTGATGAATGGATTAAGAAAACATCATGTATATACACAATGTAGTACCCAGCCACAAAGAATAATGATATTCTCTCACTTAATACAAAGTGGATGAACCTGGAAGACTAAAAGCTATAATACTAAGTAAAATAAAGCAGACTATAAATGACAAATACTGTATGTCTCTGCTTAAAATATATTTAATGTCTGCACTCTAAGGCCTAGAGGTATAGAGAATAATGGTAGACATGGTGGGGAGGGAGGCACAGAGGAGGGCTTATGGATAAAGTGATTAACAGACACAGAATGCATGTAAACAAAGTGAATAGGTTATGGCATGGTGTGCCACAACAGAGTAAGAAAGGTTGTTACCTAACAATCTAATATATAGCTCCACAAACAAAAAACAAAAAAAAAAACCCAAAAACCTAGTAGAGTGGATATCAAATGCACACAACAGTGAACAGAATGATATAATGTTCATTGCTGCTGCTGCTGATGAATGTGTTTATATCCTTGGTGTGATTTGAAAAGCCACACTGTACCATACAGGTCCCCAACCCCTGGGCCACAGACCAGTGTTAGTCCATGGCCTATTAGCAGCCCCTCACTGCCTGCCTCAAAGTCATGTAGTGGGGAGGGGGCCGAGGGCAGTGAGCAAGTAAGGCTTTATTTGTGGTCTGTTTGCAGCCGTTCCCCATCACTTGCCAACTGGGCTCTGTCTCTTGTCAGATCAGTGGAGGTATTAGCTTCTCATGGGAGCATGAACTCTGTTGTGAGACTGTTCCACTGTATATTATTACAATGTAATAGTGGTGGAAATGGGAATGCAAGGTGGATGTGGTGAATTTGGGTCATCCCAGTACCAACACCACACCCCCGCACACACCAAGTTCATAGAGAGATTGTTTTCCACGAGGCCAGTCCCCAGTGCCAAGACATTGGGGACTGCTGCTCTACAATACAAAAACGTATAAAATATTATATGTAAATAAGTAATTATAACAATTTTAAAATTTATATTCACTATAAATTTTCTGTTGAATGCCTTTTCAGAACTAAATGTATTTTGTAAACTGATTTAAATTGTAGGGGTTTTGTACTGTGTATTCTCTAACATTGAATAAAGTCTCATTATTAGCTAAAAGTTGTTGCCTTTCTTAAATATGTAGGACTTTCCTCAAAACAAAAATCTCTGTTATTGGCCACAATAATATTTAAATAGTTAACTTTATTTTATTTGCCAGAGGTTGTGTATGTTTTTCTGAGATTAAACAGATCAAAAGAGAGAGAAAGGTTGAGAAGAAAGCAAGTGAAATTACTTCCCAAGGGATCGTAGTCATGCTACAATCCCCTTTCCATTTCTCCATCTTGTTGGAATCTGGGGGCATGCATGCACACACACATGGAGTGATTTTCAAGCCTCTTGGGTCAAGGTTTGAACTGGTCATCCATATGGGATCCAAATCCCTTAACCATTAGGCCATGGTGGTACCCCACCATGTTTATCTAGTGTCAGCTTAAATCATTTTTCTTTAATTGGTGCATTTTTTTTTTTTTTTTTTTTTTTGGGGTTTTTTTTTTTTTTTTTGAGAGGTTTTTCGCTATAGGGCATGTGCACTCACTAGAGAAAGACAGAGATTTTTTTTTGAGAGGTTTTTGCTACAGGGCACGTGCTCTTGCCAGAGACAGAGACAGAAAGCGAGAAATCACCCCCCCAGAGGGGATGGCCACGCTACAATCCCTTCTCCTCCATTCTCCTCTCGGGATCTTGGGCATGCATGCACATGCGACCGGAGTGAGTTTTAAGCCACAGGTCCGGGACTCGAACTGCAGTCAACTACGTGGGAGTTCAGTGACTACATGGGAGTTCAGCGACATAGTCATTACACTAACTACTGGTCCCTAACTGGTGCACTTCTAATTCCATTCTAACAAGAAACTGGGGCTAAAAAAGATGATTGATCTATGATTGAATATAACTCAGGCTACAGTACTCTGTTAGACTAAAATGATATAGATCTTGTTATATAAAATATTTTTACAAGCTACTAAAACTAGCTCATCAGTTTGGAGTTATTTTACTCTTACCTCACTGAACACTCAGGGTGTTATTTACTTTTATTTATATCACTCTTTAAAGCACTGAGGAAAAACAACAAAAGTACAAAACACTGCATTAAAAATAAGCATAAAAATATTTTTGATGATGAAAGGAAGTGGAAAAGAAATTACCTCCTCCAAAACCATAATGCTGACAATCAGCCGTCCCTTCTGAGTGAAAGGACACTGGAATACAGGCACACCACACAGGGAATCCTTGCGTGTCATGTTAAAACTTAGTCCAAATATTGGGAAACTTTGGTTCTACATTATCTATAGCTCAAGACTTTGCACATAATAGCCTTACTAATTATTTAACAAAGTTTTTAGAAATTTAGGCAATCCAAGGAGGTCACACCCCAGTGAAAACAGCAGACTATATATCTTACCAAAATGAGCAGATTATTTTAGGTTTTAATCTTGAATATCTTATCTGAAAACACTTTCTGATTGTAAGAAACTTAACACATATGTAATTTGTTCAAAGTGGTGAAAGAGCACTCTTAAGTAGAACACTGGTACTATTTTAATATCTTTTTCTCATTGCAATTTTTCCTATGGCAAGTTTAAATAAAAAAGACAATAGGATATCCTTACCAGCCCTTCATTTCTAGCAGTTAAAAATTGAACTGGGCCTCACATTGTAAAAATATTGGTAGCAAAATGAATGAAAAATATCGTAATTTGTTATCTCGTAAAATTTTTAAATGTTACATAAAAATATTGTCTTAAATATTGCCCAATGCTTCACGAATTCTTTTCTATGATTGTTTTCTGCTTTAACAGAGCTTCCTTTAATGATGCCATTTTCATTTAGACTCAGTGAAAACAAATGCCCAGAGGCCTAGTTAGAGATAGCTTGCCTACACATGTTTTTACATATGTGACCCCAGACAAAATCATGAGGTTATTGGCCCCCCTCATGTCTTATTACCACACCTCTTTCCTCCATTTCAGTGCCTTCTTTCCTATTCTTATGTCCAAGTTTTTCAATATTCTTAAACTGCCCCAGTCCTACAAAAATTAGCCAGGCCCCAGTATTGTCAAACAATTCTATTATTTGCCCCTTCTCAGGTTCTCTTATATTCCTTGCTTCAAACGTTTACGATAAGGTGTCAACAGGTAATTCTGTCAAAAGAGAAAGGAAAAAAAAGAGGCTATCATCTCTTATTTACTGAAGTTCACCTCTACTTGTTGAACCAGATACATTTGTACTATTCCTCACCTCTTGTCCTCAACTCTCAGAAGAAACTATTCCTTCCTCCTCTACAATCATTTCCCTCCCATTAACTGTGGGACCATAACCCATGAGTTAGTCCTCCCCAGTAATTAAATATATTTCTACTTGATACTGCTAGATCTATAAATGTGCTAACATCTATCTCACTCTATTTTGAAGGTCATTTCCCTTCTAAGTCACAACCTAATCTCCCCCTTATTCCCACCATACCAAACTTCCCTAACGAGTAGTCCACACTGTGAGTCATCTCTTTAGTTCTCCCCCCCTTGCCATCTCAGTCATTTGTTCTCCTTAAACTTCTTGAGAAGATTAGAAAAGACCTAAGTAAAAAAGCAATGATCTACTCTATTCTCATTCTGTTTGAGGACAAACTATCACTGCATAAGAGGTTTTCCTTCTCTTCTAGAGTGATCACATTTACTTTTGGGGCTTTCATCTGTTATTCTAAAAGGATTTCCAGGGACCAGTACTTAGTGTAATGGTTATGATGTTGGACTCCCATGTAGTCGATGGTGGTTCGAGTCCCAGACCCGGCAGCTTAAACTCACACCAGGCACATGTGCGTGCGTGCCCAAGATCCCGAGAGGAGAATGGAGGAGAAGGGATTGCGGTGTGGCCATCCCCCCGGGGGATGATTTCTCGCTTTCTGGCTCTCTGTCTCTCTCTGTCTTTCTGGTGAGTGCATGTGCCCTATAGCATAAAGCTCTCCAAAAAAGATAAAAAAAAAAAAAAAAAAAAAAAGATGTCCAAACCTTACAACACTCACTTTTCTCCAACTGACTTCTTAATGTATTGTCCCCAAGAATCCCAAAGATGGTGTCTTTAATTTGCCATTTCAAATCTACCCACCCTAACCAAGCCTATTCCTTCTACTACAGATTCTGCTTCTCACTGGCATTATGACATCACCATCTATCTATTCTCCAAAGCCTATAATCTCAGAATTATCCAATATTTTCCTTCTCCCTAACCTACAGATAACTAATTCTTCTCCAAATCTTTTCATTCTGTTTCACAAAAATCTCAAATTCATCCTCACTACAATTTTCACTCTTTGTCCTTTGGTTTAGAGTTTTCATGTTTTATTGCTTAAACTACTTAAAAAGTCCCTTTATTGGTCTGCTCACCTCCCATCTGACCCTACCATCATCCATGCTTCATACTATGTCCAGAAATATTCTTGTGAAAATGTGGTATTCACACAGGAAACAAAGTTAGATCTACAGAGATTCTTTTTAAGTTTATTATTTTATGAGAGAGTAACAGAGAAGGACAGACATTGTAGGATCTGCAACATGATCTTACACAAAATCACCCCCAGCCAACCAGAATCATGGGTGCATGTGTGCCTGATATGTACAGGTTGACCCAAGAATCAAACTCTGATTTTCTATATGGCTTTCAGCATTGCACAACCACCAAGACGCTTCAGCTAGGTTAAGATTTTTTTAAACAGAGCTCAAATATAGTGCTATTACTAATTTGCTCTCACAATAGCAGCCCTGTTTGAATAGCTTTTTATTGACCTAACCACTAATTAATAAAGCAGGTCAAATCTTCATTATTATAAGAAAATACGTAGTATTATAATTGAGTCATGATTGTCTGAAAGTGTTACCTACTAAGCTCTAATAAACATGAAATATGACTATAGGATCACGGCCACTTTTAAGTATGTGTGTGTGTGAGTGCCCAAGATCCCGAAAGGAGAATGGAAGAGAAGGGAGTGCGGCGTGGCCATTCTCCCGGGGGGTGATTTCTCACTTTCTGTCTCTCTGTCTCTCTCTGTCTTTCTGGCGAGTGCATGTGCCCTATAGCAAAAACTTCTCCCCTTCCAAAAAAAAAAAAAAAAAGTTTAGTCATGATCGAAGCGGCTGGAAAAAAAGGCATCTGACTCCCTCACCCTTTGACTGCCATCACCCATCTTGTCTGCTGCAGTAATCGCTTGACTGGTTCCCTTTCTTTCACTGTAATTTAAAACAATATTTCTTAGAATGACTAGAGCCATCATTTTAAAACATAAAATGAATTGTGTTGCTCTCCTGGTAAAACTGTCCAAAGGCATCCATCCCACAGTACTTGCGAAAATGGCTACACTCTGGACTACGGCTTACAAGAGTCTTCATGATTTGGCATCCCATGTAACTTTCTCAGCTCATTTTCTGCAACTCTCTGCCTTGTCCTCTCATCTCTAGGCACATTGTACTTTCTGTACTTCAAACACGCCCTGTCCATTTCCCACCTTTACCATTTTATCTTCTCTTTGCTATATGCTCATTCTTTTCATTTTGTCTCAGTGTAAATGTCACCTCCCCAGAAAGCAAACCCAAACATCTAATCTCAACTAGGCTCCCACACTCACACACGGTCACAGGCACTCACCGCTCTATGAGTTTCACTTTCACCATAGTACTCATCTGAAATTATTTTTACTTGTTCTTTGCAAGTTCACTTGTTTCAGTTCTGTCTCCTCTAGTTCTAGGACTGTTTTGACAGCAGTGGCCATTCCAATGTTCATCAATGGCTAATGGTCCTGAAAACGATATATCCTCGGCTTCTGACCGATTTCCTTGCTTATATCTCCATAAAAATGTCCCCCAGCACCGTATGTTCAAAATTTTGCTTCCTAAGTCTGGTCTTCCTTAGGTTAATTAAGGGCACCCATGGGTAGTATTCAATCCCTAATTCCATCTGTCTAATATGACATCAAGATCTTTCAATATATCTTACATATTGCTCAGATAATGATCTTTTATCTCTACTACCAATGCCTTAATTCATACTCTTATTATATTTTACCTTAACATCTAAAACCTTGTGGGTTTTTTTTTTTTCCCCTTACTACATCTATTCCCAATATAGAGTTTTCCAAAATAAAAATATGACCAGGTTTCTCCTCTGGTTAAAATAATTCCCTAGGTCACCATAAAATCCAATTCCTTATTATTGCAGAAAGGCCTCACAATCCTCTTGTTAACTGTCCAGTTTAAACATTCCCTCTTGCCCATTCTTATTAGGGCCCTTGTAATTCCAACCCTGCAATAGAAAATTTTCTATTCACTAAATCCATTGCTTCATACTGCTGTACCTTCATCTCAAGTAAAGCCTTCTCTAACCCACCCTACCAGATTTAGAATGTACAGATGTTATAGTACATCTGGGAGATGGTTTGTCCCTCAAAGTTTAATGTTTTGAAATCTGATATAGGGAGGTGGTGATTTCTGGGTGGTGACTGGATCATGGTGATGAAGGCAACAGCCCTGTGAACAGATTAACGATGCCTTGTGAGGTCCAGTGATTTGTACCTACGAAGAGTTAGTTGTCACAAAAACTGGTTGCTTGAGAACAGTGGTAAGTGCTGCCTGCAGCTCGGATATCTTCAAACTTTATAGCCACCGGAATTGTGAATCAATAAATTCTTATTTCTTTATAAATCACCCACTCTCAGGTATTTCTGTTAGTAATGCAATAATATACTAAGACAATAGCATTTACATATAGTATCTAAAGTTGATCCTCATTATTCATGCATTCTATACAGGTGAATTGGTCTACTTGCAAAAATGTATCCATAATCCAAATATCAATACTCACAGAGCTTTGTGGACATGTACAAAGTGGCAAAAAAAAAAAAAAAGTTTTTCAACACTGCACAGTTCCAGCTTAAGTCAAACAAGGTAACTTTGCTTTCCTGTTTCAGCTCTCATAATAACAAAACAAGTATTCCCTTTTTGTGGTCTATACAGGGCTTCCTTTTAAAATTTTGGTGCTTTTGTTTATGATTTTGCTGCCTTAAACGGTACCCAATCATATTATTGAAGTGCTGTCTAGTGTTTTCAACATAAGAAAGCTGTGTTGTGCTTTACGGAAAAAATGTTAGATATATTTCATTTACGCATAAATCGCAGTGAAGTTGGCTGTGAGTTCAATGATAATGAATCAATAATACATATTAAATAAGGTGTCTTTAAACAGAGACACACATAAAACAGGTTATGTATTGATCAGCTGATGAAAATACTGTGACCAAAGGCTTGGAGGCACCTAATTCTGTATTTTCCCTAGAAGCAATAGTTGAGTATTAAATATTTCATTGTTTGTTGAGATTTTATATGCCATAACTATCACAATGAGAGCTGACTCTATTTTAATTTATGTGTCTGTCTCCAACACAAAATTAGTAGGCCCTGTGAGGACGGACATGGTATCTTGTTCGTTTTTGTACTCTAACTCTTAGTATTATGCCAGACACACTGTAGTTAATATTTCAGAATTATGGTTTATCATCATTGTAATGGACTTGCCTTATAAATCTAGGCTTTATGGTAAGCTCCCCATTGTTAGTCAACAGTTACACACAGACCACCACCTGCATGGTAAATGGTCTAAAAATCATCCTCGATTCCTACACCTTTCCCTCTCTTACAGCCAAAATCTATGCTCTTAAAAAATCAGTTAAATGGAAAGGCATCTACAGACATTTACTTTTCCTCAAGTAAGTTAACACTAATAGACTTAGACTTAAAAATGATTAGACACAATTCCCAAGGTCTAAGTGGAGGATAGAACTCATATACCTACATTTCTTCCCACCTGAGGGCCCACTAAAATGAAAAAGAAAAGATACTTTTAAAAAATAATATAGGTCTAGCCAGTGATATAATATTTAAGGTGGCTGGATCCCATATGGCTGACAGCACAGTTAATGAGTCCCAGACCCAGCAACTTAAAAAACATACCGGGTTCATGTGTGTGCATGTCCAAATTCCCGAAAGGAGAATAAAGGAGGAACAACTGGGCCATCACCATCCCCCATGGGAGGTGCTTTCTTACCTTCTCTCTGTCTTTCTGGTGAGTGTATGCACCCCCTAGTAAATAAAAAAGGAAATGAAATCAAACAGCAGTGATACTAGAGGTGAGGTGGGAGAAAAATGAAAGAGAAAGAGAGGAACAAACCAGAAGTTTTAGGAAATGACAAGAAGTTAGAAAATAGATCAGGGAGGCTTATGTCTGATAAAAAGGTTGGCGATAATCTTAAAACAATTCTTTCACAAATGACTTAAAAATAGTAGATAAAATACACAAAACATCATCTCATAGGAAATAACTAAATAAATTAAAAGCCCCCAAGAAAATCCTTTGGGTGATCATGAAGGGAAATAAAACCAAACTGGCTAATTTCAGTACCTACAACTAGTTCAGAGGCAGCAGTTTAAGTCTTGGCCTGTTCGAGATGGAGAACTGCAACTCAAATTCCTACACGCGACGCTAGGCACTTGAAGCCCCCTACACGCGAAGCTAGGACTTTGAAGAACTAATCCCTACCTTATGAAAGAATTAGTCTAGTCAAAAACATACCTGTTAGCCGAGGGAGACCATGGGAAACTAGCCTGTCAAAGCTTAGACTGCACCTTAGAGGGGAAACGTCACCTGAGAGCTTGTAGTCACAGCCTTTTCTCAAGGATTCAGGGCTCACATGTACCTACCTACTTCAGAAAACCTCAAGTAGAGAATTACAAAGTGATCCAGGGTTGGTGATTTCCACAAGGGCCAAAGAAGGGCCTTAGTAAACATCTGGCAGAATGTATCCTCTAATCAGGCTCCTAGAACTCCCTTGAATAAAACTCAGCCTCACAAGAGTGTGCCATTCAAAAATTACAAAACACTCAGGAACAGAGAGGTAACTGAAAATACAGGAAAGTAGGATGATCATAAAGGAAAGCAGAAAAGACCAAATAATGTTGTAATCCAAGACTTTAGAGGTACGCAGTCCTTCCTAAGTCCAGCAGAGTCAATAAAGTGAATAGTTACTATGTAAAGTTGAAAGCGTAGACATATACTTTCTAAGACATATGGTAGATATTTCTAAAATTTCAATACTTCTCCTCCTTCTGGGAGGCATTTAGAAATGTGCCAGGGCATTTTTGTGTCAGTGACTATGATAGAAAACAGTAGTATTAAACAAAGTATTAGCTCATTGGAAAAGTCATGATGTGTTTTCTAGTCCTCCTATGCAAAGATGCATCATGACTTTTCCAACGACCCAATAATATTCGGGACAATCGTCACTGAATAGTATAGGCTGAGCATCCCTAATACAAAAATCTAAAATCAAAAATGTTCTAAAAGCTGGAATTTTTGAGTACCCAAGTGACACCACAAGTGAAAAATTCTACACTTGACCTCATAAATGGTTGAGATAGTGACATCCTCCTTGCTTTCTGATGGTTCAATGTACATCAACTTTGTTTCGTGTACAAAATTATTGAAAATGTTCAAAATTACCTTCAGATTTATGTATATAAAGTATACAAGGGGATTTCAAAGTTTGTGAAAACATAGAATTAAAGTACAAGTTTATTTTGGTGCAAAACTTTTTGAAATCCATGCAGTCTTATCATACATTTTTCATAAACTTTTTGAAGACCCCCCACATATGTAAAACATAAAGGAACTTTGTGTTTAGACCTGGGCCTCCTCTTCAAAATACTATGTATGTGCAAATATTCCAAAATATAAAAATATTTGAAATCTGAAACATTTTTCTCAAGAGGAATACTCAGCCTACACTGCTAAAAATGCTAGTGATAAATGGTTGAGAAACACTTAGCTAATATAACTAATATAACTAAATCTAAACTATAACTAAATCAGTTGGCAATGATTAACTTTATTAAGACTATAGACAAAACTTTTAACTTTCATTGTACATTTGTTCTTCCATACTAATTTAATTTCATCATGCATCACTTTTTAAAGTATAGTTAAAATAAATTTATCATAAATAAGTAGTGGGAGGGGAGAGCTATTTTACCATCATTAAGCAAATACTCCTCTCTCCAGATATACTGAGTTGTTCAGAGCACCAAGTTTAAATCAATGCGCTTGACTACCTTGAAATTCCTAGACTCAAGAGCAGTCTTTTCAAAAATTTAAATACTTCTTAGCTAAACTATCTTGAGAATTAAAACTGATGCTGGTTGCATGCTTGTGTAGTGAGGCTCTTGATACTTTGTGAGGGAGCAGCTACTACACTAATGCTTTTCCATGACTGACAAAAGGCCAAGGAAGGGGTCATGACTCAAAACAAAAACCACATAAATTTGTAGTGGTGGGGTGGGATGGATCTGTGGTACAGCTCAAGAGTATATCACTTAGGGACCAGCAGTTAGCATAATGGCTATGTCGCTGGACTCCCACGTAGTCGATGGCGGTTCGAGTGCCAGACCCAGTGGCTTAAAACTCATGCCAGGCGCGTGTGCGTGCGTGCCCAAGATCCCGAGAGGAGGATGGAGGAGAAGGGATTGTGGTGTGGTCATCCCCCCCGGGGGGTGATTTCTTGTTTTCTGTCTCTCTGTCTCTGTCTTTCTGGCGAGTGCACGTGCCCTATGGCGAAAACCTCTTAAAAAAAAAAAGTATATCACTTAGTGACTAAGGAAAGCCTATTCTTAATAACTGATCTACCAATGAAGCAAATCAGTTTTGGATTTCATGGGAAGTCAATTAATGAAACATCTATATAGGTGAAAATGGAAGAGGAAGATGTAACTGGCAAGTATGAGAAGCAGCCAGCAGGTGTTTACTAACAGAAAACCAACATTTATTCCAGAGCTTTGACTCCCATGGTTGACAAATTCTCCACAAAGATGCCCAAATCTAGATCCACAATATTCTAACTACCGTGCTATAGAGATACTTCTGTCCCTCTTTATTTCTTTATTGTACAGAGTAACTATTGGGAGTTCAGAAAAGTCATGACACATTTTTGTACAAAAAAATACATCATGACTTTTTTTGACAATGTAATAGAATACACAGGCAGAATGCACTTATATTTTACTAAGTGGCCAATATGTTTAGGTCAACAGCAAATGAAGGTGGGGTAAGGAAAAAACAAACTGGCTCTTTGAAAATATTCCCCTTTCTTTATTATGGATATATTCATCTAACTTTTTCATTTATATTACAATAAGTTATTCTGCTGTTTAACAAAACAAATTAAAACAAAAATCCTTACAAACCTTGTTTCATTCTAGAATTTCAATGTTTTTATTTTACCACTATAAGTCATTATAAAACCTTTCTCTGTGTAGTCATTATACGGAAGGCAATTTTTATCTGTAAGCAGGAATAAAATTTTTAAAAGTAATAACTCCTAGATAGTTTTTCCTTTATTTTATTTTTTAAGAGAGATTTTTGCTATAGAGCACATGCATTTACTGGAGACACAGAGAGAGAGAGAGAGAAAGTGAGAAACCGCTCCCCCCCCCAGGGGGGGGGGATAGCCATGCTGCAATCCCTTCTCCTCTTGGGATTCTGGACATGCACATACACACACTTGGCATGAATTTCATGCTGCCAGGTCTGAGACTTGAACCATCATCAGCCATGTGGGAGTGCAATGCCTTAACTACTATGCCGCCTGCTGGCCCCAGATTTTCCCTTAAATATCTTGTTTAAAGGTGTGTGTGTGTTCTTACATGTTCAAACATTGTTAGAAAAAAATTCTAGACTCAAGAACTATATCAGCCCAGACCTGTGACATGTAGCTTCTTAAAGCACATGAAAGAAAATGGAAGTACTTTAAGAAATCAAACCAAGAGGACCTCAGAATTTGAAAATAGAGTGAGTTCTTGAGAGTTAAATTGGTAAAAATAAACGCAGGATAAATAAACTTAGCAGAAAAATGCCACCCTAAACAAAGATGGGTCAAAAATATTTGAAAGTATTTGTCTAATCAGAGTATGTAAGATATACTCCTCAGGTAAGAAACACAATAGAAAAACAAAAATAAAAAACAGTAAGAAAAAATTGCATTGTAAGTTGCTGGAAGGACAGTATCTGTTTAAGCCTAGAAAAAAGGAAGAAATTGACCTCGGCCTCCAAAAATATGCAGGGAAGAACTTGCTTAACTCCATATTCCCAGAATTTTCAACCTTGGCACTCTTGACATTTGGGGCCAGATCTTTTTTTGTGTGTGGGTGGCTGTCCTATGAACTATTGAATAACATCCCTGGCCTCTATCCACTAGATAACAGTAGCACCTCCATGCTCTCAGTTGTGACAACCAAAAATGTTTTTAGATATTGTCAAATGTCTCTTGAAGGGTGAAACTGCCCCCCTTAGAGTATCAGTGGTACATTCTTTACAATGTAAATAGATGCACTGAGGTAATATAGGCTGGTATTTCTTTTTACTGTAAGTTTACTTTAAGTTTGTTGGTGTGGGAGTTGACCCCTGACATGTCTTGCCATACCCCAGCCTTCTAGCCAGCTTAGGGCTGTGGGCATACCCAACCTGTTCCAGTCAACGTAGGATCCTTCCCATGTGGCTCCAGCATTGTACCAGTGTCCTACCACTATGCTACTTCAGCTAGGCCATAGTCTGGTATTTCTGGTATCAAGCTCACTTCATTTTCTTGCTCATCTGGTAAATATCTCATTATAATTTGGCTTTCTGAAAACAGTATGGTCATGGTTACAAGATGTAAGATGGGACTTCAAAAAGTTTACAGAGGGAACCAGCAGTTAGCTTAATGGTTATGTCGCTGGACTCCCATGTAGTTGATCGCGGTTCGCGTCCTGGACCCGGTGGCTTAGAACTCATGCTGGGCGTGTGTGCATGCGTGCCCAAGATCCTGAGAGGAGAAAGGAAGAGAAGGGATTGCGGCGTGACCATCCCCCCTGGGGGGTGATTTCTCACTTTCTGTCTCTATGTCTCTGTCTGTCTGGCAAGCGCATGCGCCCTATAGCGAAAACCTCTCCAAAAAAAAAAGAAAAAAAGTTCACAGAAAAATGAAATGAAGTATGAGTCTATTATGGATCAAACCCCCCCTGAAATCCATATTTTTTTTAATAATATGCATTTTCCATGGTCTTTTTGAACACCCTTCCTACTTGCTACTCTAGTCTTTCATGAAACTGAAAAAAAAAGAAAAGACATCAGAAAAGGCCCATGACCAAAGTAAAGTTCAAGCTTTCTGGCAATAAAAATCAAGCCACCTTTCCCCCATAGTACTGAACTTATGTCAAACATCTACCTGCTTTTAAAATTTGTTTCAATATTCTTGTAATACTCTTATATTCCATACCACCACTGGTATTAATTTTCTATGTTTCTCTTTTTCCTAATTTTACAGTTCTTCTGCCCTTTCCCTTCTCCTACTCTACAGCACCCACACAGCTCATCCATCATCATTATTGTTAACAGCCTAAGAGTTCATAGTATGCCAGGCAGGGATAAAAAAGACTTGAGTTAACATTCAGGTAGGTGGTCTCAAAAGAACTTTTCCATCCTTTAATAATAAAGGGGTCAATATATTTGAGAACAAGCTGCTAAAATCTAGGGAATGTAACAACTTATTAAAAGAAAATAACCTAAAAGAATCTTTAAAACAAAACCAGGGTTTATGGTGGGAAAAAGACAAGAATATGGAGGAAACCTCCAAAGCTTGAAAATCCAGCAACTATCTTTGCCTAGGAATCCCCTGAAAACTTCAAAATCCCTTTATGTCATCTGATTTGCTATACAGTGTCCTATGTTTATCTCCTCCCCATTTCTTCTGCCACCACTTTCTTTCAGGCTCTGGTAATTCATCTTTAAATGATCACAAGCCTCTTCCTACTATTCTCTTCACTCTAATCCACTCAGCATAAAGTTGTCACACAGAGCAGGCTAAACTATAATTTTTAATGACCATAATGCATTAGAAAATTTCATGGTTTTCTGTCATCTGGGAATATTTAAACTTCTTATGATTTAGCTTTCTATTTATTCAACCTATTAAATAAAAATTATAGGAGGCCATTATTTTGAATCAAGGTCTTGCACTAGGCTCCAGCACACCAGGCTAAAACAAAAATGGAGTAACTTATGCTAAAATTACATGTCACCAAGCCAAAACTAAATTGTAATCTGACCTTCTGAAAAGTCAGGAGAGTGATAACAGCCTTGTTTCCCAAGCAGGCTAGTTTCAATTGGCATGATATGAAGTCCCCTCAGCTTGAATCCTTAAACAAAGGAAGTAACTGAAGTAACCTGATGTCAACCCTTCAGTTATTTTCCTACTGTTCTGTCTCCATATCCCTCCCTTACAAAGAAAGTAACTCTAAAATGACTTTATCTTTTGTTTCTGTTTTCGTCAACCCTTCTCTGTCTGTATAACCAACTCTTCGGCTTTGCTCACTAGAATATTTATTCTACTTTATGGAATGAAGTATTGCTCGATTCTAATCTTTAAACTGAAGTGTTATAATGCTGTATTTTGATTAATCTAATTCACTCTTATTCCTTAATATAAATTCCCAGTTCTAACCACATTGACCTTCTCAATTCCCGTATGCACAACCACCTATCTCATTCCCACCTGAATGCCTTCGTTCAAGTTACTTACTCCAACTAAGGATACCTTTCTTCTCTTGGCTATTCAATACTGAACCCATGGCTCACCTCTTGCTTTTGTAGTTTTAGAACTAAACTGGGTCTTTGAACTCATCTCAAAATTAAATGAACAGTAAGTCTCTCTCCACAAAAATTTCTTTTTCTGAATTCTTTCAGAGTGTATAGTTTGTTGTAGCTCATAAAACAAGATCTATATGCTAAACAGTATCGTCTCCTAACACGTTCAATAATTTAAAAATACTAAACACAGTCTTTGTTCATGGGACAATTGGCTTGGATAAGTGGATACAGTGATAGTGTCTTTTCTCAAAATAACTATGTAATTCTCTTCTTGAAATTCCAGTAAATACATATATACTCAGATTTACTCTTAGTGAAAACTTCTACTTCAGAGTAACAAATTTATTTATTTATTTTGATTTTGCCATAGGGCACATGTGGCTTACCAAAGAGAGACAGTGAGAGGGAAAGTGAAAAATCACCCCCAGGGGAATGACAAGGCTGCAATCCTTTCTCCTCCATTCTCCACCTGGGATGTGAGGCATGCATCCACAAGCACCCAGCATGATTTTCAAGCTGCCAGATCCAGGAATTGAATTGGGAATTGAATCACAATTTACCATGTGGGAGTCCAGCTCCTTAACCACCATACCACCTGCTGGCCCCAGAGAGTAATGAATTCTAAAATTGTTCTTTTTGGAGATGTTCTGAGAGAGGGAATTCCACATTTGGATGGTGAAAGAAGGGACATAAAGAGATGGAAGAGGAGTAGAAGACTTTTGCAGAGTATACTCTTAGAATTAAGATAATAGAAATAAAACGAATTTGTAGCTTGTGATCTAGAATTGCCCTGAGGGGAGGGAAGAGAACAGAGATAAGAATAAGAATGACAGAGCCAAGTCAGTGTTTCATTGTTATGTTCTGATGAGTCCTGGAGTGAAATTACCATGAGTGGAAACAAACGATAAATACCTATTTGGCCACACAAGCTAAGCAAATTAAATAAAGGTTACTAAAAGTTTTTTTTTTTTTTTTAATCTCAAACATCCAAGTTATGCTATCTCTATATCAGCAGTTGGAACCAGTAGTTGAAATCAGTAACTTTTAAGTGAAAACAAGAAAGGGTCTGAATAAGACACATTTGAAAAGGCCTTTTAGGATTTAAGAGCATTTTTTTGTGGGGTAAGGGGAGGGAGCCAGATTAGAAATATGAGAAATTTCTAAAAATTTATTTCAAGAAAGTAGTGATGAATAGAAACTAAGTAATACCTGGTACTTCCAAATTGAATAGTATAATGTTAATCTGAATAGTATAATGTTAATATGACATAGTTCAGTTAATGTTTTAAAACTTTACAAAGATTTTTATGGGTTCACTCAGAATCTCAGTCTTCTTAACCTTATTTACTCCATAATGTCTTAAATTCCTTCAAGGAAAATCTCTTTTCCTTAGGGTTTTCAAGAACTTAATGCTAAGGATTGGTGAGGTCAAACAAGGATTATTTTTTCTCATGAAATACTCCAACCTTCTTAAAAACGTGTTTTTAATTTTTTTCAGTTACACCCCTTCCACAAGATTGCTGCTTTTAAAAAAAATAAAAATGAAAACAATTGAATCAATTTTTATAAAAATATGCATGATCAGGGTACCATTACATGGTGTAATGGTTAGGTCACTGGACTCCCACATAGTCGACTGCAGTTCTAGTCCTGGACTCAGTGGCTTAAAATTCATGCCAGGCACATGTGTGTGTGTGTGCCCAAAATCCTGAGAGGAGAGTGAAGGAGAGGAGACTGCAGCATGGCCATTCCCCTGAAAGGGTAATTTCTTGCTTTCTGTCTCTCTGTTTCTCCTGTGAGTGCACATGCCCTACAGCAAATACCTTAAAAAATATATAAAAAAAGCATGATCATTTCATTTCTAAAGTATAAAACATAAATGAATTAAATTTCTTTACTCAGATACCTAAGTTTCTCTGCCAAAATCCCAGCTACAAAGATACTGAAAAGATGAATTTAAAAACACAAATCATTTTATTTGTAACTAGTTAAATTTCTAATAGGATAATTTATTATTTGTATATAGACATATTCTAGTAAAATATAAAAGATGACGAATCCACTTGAAGACAGCCACTTCACTCAAAATACTAAAGGAGTTCTTATGTGATAATAGACCATTATGGTCATATTAGTATAGAAATATGCTCATTTTCTTAATTCAAAACAAAATGCTACATTCAGACACTACTATTTTTATAGAATTTTGTAAGAATATAAAATCTTGAAATTAAGTTGGAAAAATCTTTCAGGTCTATCATCTTCCCACTGTATTTTGGTGGTGATGGTGATAGTGGTGTGTGTGTGTGTGTGTGTCATGCTTTTCAGATGGTCTTACTGTGTTGTAATACTCTTGTGCCTCAGCCTCCCAAGTAGCTGGGAACATGGATATTTACCCCCATGTCCAGCTCTTTCAGACATGGTCTCACTGTGTTGCCCAAACAGCCTCCAGGGTAGCTGAGATAGCAGGCATGTGCCATAACACCTGGCTTTTCGGAGTGTTTAATTTGCCTGTGTAAACACACTAAAACATTATATAAAAATAAAATATTATGGGTTCTGGGGGTGGCAAAGTGTTTAAAATGCTGGACCCCACATGGCCAACCATAATTTGAATACTGGACCTGACAGCTTGAAAAAAAAAAAAAAAATCACACTGTGTGCATATATCTATGTGCCCAAAACCCCAAGAGGAGAGTAGAGGAGAAGGGACTGCAGTGTGGTACCCCTGGGGGGTGATTTCTCACCTTCCTTCTCTGTCTCTCCAGTGAGAGCAGGAACCTTATGGAAGAAATCTAAAAAAAAATTTTTTTCAATAGTAAAATATTAACTATAGTCAACAGCATACTGAACTGCTTTAAAAAACTTATTTAAAAATAGTTATAAATGACTTTTTATACTGTAGAAAAAATTATGAATTGAGCAAAAGGTAACTACCAATAAAACACATTATTCAATGAGTGCTATCACTGTACTTATAACACAGTATAAGAGAGTAAGAAAAGGATGTGGGAACTGAATGCTTAAAATGAACCAGACTCGAGAATACTCCTCCATTGCTGCTAGAAACTAGTGATTTCAGGGAATAAGAGAAATGAAGATTTTCTACTGATAATTCAGCCTCCAGCCCCCAGTCTTGAGTGGTAGGGTGCCCCTCTAGCCTTCTCTCTGTCTCTCTCTCTGCCACTCTCTGTCTTCTCAATTTTTTGTAATTTTTCCTTTTAAAAAATGTTTAAGGTAAAGTATTCTCTTGACTTTCAGATCCTCCTTTAGCTTGCTAATAATCTTCATTCTCCCTCTCCTCTAGGAGAGTAAGGGGCAGGCCTTCAGAAGAAGACGCCTCCCTTGCTACTAAGAAATAGTGATTTCATGCTGCATGGTTTTTATGTTTTGCTTTTTATTAAAAAATAAGTTTTGATTGTTTTTTCTTTTTTTTCATTCTCTCTCTCTGTGTTCTTATTATTTTTCTTTTGCCTCATCACTTTGCTGCTCAATCTCCACTGACTGTCTAGATGGATCTAAAGGGAACTGTAGCCAAACATCCAAGTACTATTAGGGTTAACATATTCCTCAATACTCACTGAATCTGATGCCCAAAGGGATTAAATATGAAATGGCAAAGAGATTGCAGATCACCTCCTCCTGCACATTCCTGAATGCTCAGATTGAACTTTAAGAATTAGGAAGAAATGCACCATCCATAAGATGACTAGAAATCACCACAGGGTCACAAGAAATATGGCAAAGCAAGAAAATATCTCTCCTTCAAGGGAAAAGAATAACTCCTCTTCATCCTCAGACAGTTCAGTGGAAATCCTGGAAATGTCTGATAAAGAATTTAGAATATTCATAGTGACAAAGTTAGCAGAGATGCAAGAGAAAAGAAACAATGAACTCCAGAAGATACAAGAGAATAGAGCTGAGGGGTTCCAGGAGGCGAGGAAGTTTTTGCATGATCTGAAAGAGAAAATACACACCATAAAAAAGAATCACACAGAACTGTTAGAGATGAAGGCTGTAATTCAGGAAATCAAAACTTCTCTTGAAAGTATTAAAAGCAGACTAGATCATACAGAAGATCAAATCTCAGATGTAGAAAACAGAATCGCTGGCCTAAAAAAATCCACAACAAAGAATAAGAAAATAGTCCAAAAAAAATGAGAATATACGAGAAACACTAGATACCATCAAATGTTCAAATATCCAGATAATTGGTATCCCAGAAGGTGAAGAGACTCATAAGGGCATTGATAATCTATTCCATGAAATCCTGGAAGAAAACTTTTCAAACCTAGAGAGGCAATCAAAGATTCAGACCCAAGAAATACATAGATCCCCAAATAGAATCAACCCAAGAATATCTTCTCTAAGACACATTATAGACAAATTGATAAAACCACAGACAATAACAAGGTACTCAGACTGGCAAGAGAGAAATGTCAAGCTACCTACAAAGGATATCCATCCCATCAGGCTAACAGCAGACCTCTCATTGGAAACAATGCAAGCAAGGAAAGCATGGGAAAATATATTCAAAGTGTTGAGTGAAAAACAATTTCAACCAAGAATACTATACCTAGCAAGATTATCTTTCATATGGGAAGACAAGAACATTCTCCAAAACCTGAAAGAATTTACTGACACCAGACCAGTTCTCCAAGAAGTTCTGAAGCGAGTGTTATATCAGGAAAACTAAAGTCAGACAAAGAAATAAGAGTTAAAAAACATGTAAGAAAAGGGCCAGCTTAATGGTAGGGACAAGTCCAGAGTTGAATATTATCTTCCAGAATTTAAATGGAAAGCTTGGACTACAACGGAAGTTAGAATAAGTACTTGAGACAGCTGATGAAATAGAATTTTATGGCTTTTGACTAAAACAATACTGATCTTCTTCTATGCTTTGTAGTCCAGAGATAAGGATTATTTTCTGCTCTTGAATTGTCAACAGATCCAGGTACCTACTATTTGAACAGAATCCTAACCTGTTTCCTGGCTTTAAGTCTTAAGCAAAGTTCTCTTAACATTTTTTGAACTTGATTTATTACAGCTAAAACTGCCTTTCTTAAAATTAAAAGACATATTAAAAAATACCTATTTAATGACCACAGTAAGTTATATAGCCTCAACTAGGTGCTATTTTATAGTATATTCATTCTACTCACAATTTCATGCTTAAAGTCAAACACTGGTTCACAGATATTTCTATATCAGCTGAACTTGCTATTGAAAGTAGTTAAATTAAGAGACTTTGTTAACCACGAAAATGTGGGAGAAAAAAAGGAATGGAAAGAAAGCAATTGCAGATACCAGAGATAGAAAGGGGAGGAGGGTAGGATATGGCAGAGGGTGAGAAATGGGGGTGGGGGATATATATATAAGAAACAAGAAATGGACAATTATTTGTGATGATAACATATACGACTAAGCCACTATACAGTGTATTCTAGATGGGAAACTGCATCTGGTATGCTGTGATGATGTTCAGTGAATGAATGCAAAATAAGTAATTAATTGAAAAAAATGAACCAGACTCTGCACTACACTTTATTTATATTATCCAGTTAAAATTTTATACTAACTCTGTAAAATAGATATTATTATCCATATTAAGAGTGGAAATATACTGAGTTGAGTAGTAAATCCAAACATCTCTGCTAACCTCTGTTTTCACTGAACAGAACTGTGTCTTAAGCGACATAAAAGAGCTACAGGTTTGAAAAACTAGGATTACAACCCAGGCTCCTAACTCTCTTACCATGCCAAGAAAGAAAAGAATAAAATATGGTACTTAATTTCAAGGAATTGTGTGACTTAACTATATAAGAAGTAGTAAAACATTATTTTGTTAGTAATCGAAACTTCAAATATTATACTCAATGAAAAATCCCTTTTTCGAGGCTAGCTGGTGGCATGGTGGTTCAGGTGGTAGATCTCACATGGCCAACTATGTGGTTTGAGTTCTGGACATGGTGGCTTGAAAACATACATGACACGTATGTGTGCATGCACAAAATCTTGAAGGGAGAATGGAAGAGAGAGGACTGTGGCATGGTCACCCCCACCCCTCCCCAGGGAGTGGTTTCTCACTTGGTTTCTTTTTCTCTCTCTCCCTCTGCCTCTTTCCTCTCTCCCTCATCTCTTTCCAACAAGCTTACATACATATCCTATAGCAAATTTTCAAAAACCAATGTTTCCTTTAGTAGAAAAGTAATTCAAGCACCAAGTGGCAATATCAATAAAGTAGTTAGAGTAATTTTGTTTCGTTTGTTGCTATAGGGTGCTTACACTTGCTGAACAGAGACAGAGAAAGAGAGAAGGGGTAAGTGAAAAATTTACCAGCAGGGTGGATAGCCATGTTGCAATCCCTTCTCCTCCATTTTCCTCTTGGGATTTTGGGCAGGTATGCACATGTCTAGCATGTTTGTTTTTTTTTTTTGGGGGGGGAGGGAGAGGTTTTCACTATAGGGTGCGTGCGCTCGCCAGACAGAGACATAGAGACAGAAAGTGAGAGATCACCCCCCAGGGGAGATGGCCACGCCGCAATCCCTTCTCCTCCATTCTCCTCTCGGGATCTTGGGCATGCACACACATGCGCCCGGCATGAGTTTAAGCCACCGGGTCCGGGACTCGAACTGCGGTCGGCTATGTGGGAGTTCAGCGACATAGCCATTATGCTAACTGGTGGTCCCATGTCTAGCATGTTTTTCAAACCACAAAATTAGGACTAAACTGCACAATCAGCTGCCTTAACCACCATGACACCTGCTGGCCCCCATAGTAGTATTCTATAGATAATTCATAAACCCTGTCATATACTTCTAAAACAACATTTTCTGAAACATCCAAGAATATGTAAACAACAATGATATTAGCCCTCACCATACCAAAAGATTAGAAGCTTTTCAAATGGGCTGCAACTGTAAATATGATTTCCAGTTCCTTAGAGAATGGTGACCCAGAGCTCCTGGAAAAAGACACATATTTAAAAATAAATAAATAAATAAATAAATGACAGACTTACAAATGAAATGTATGTTTTTATTTTTAGATAATAATATATTAGGATGTGTGGATCATTTTTGACTCTTCACTTAAATCAACTTTCAATCAGTCAAAAGCTACCATCAGTGCTGACTAATCAGGATGGAGAGTTTTACACATGATATAGGTTAATAAAGGCATACAATGTTTTTCTGGAATGATACGCAAAAATTGTTGTCGACAGTTACCTTTAAAACTGTTTTTCAACACACTGTCAGCACTACTGATATTTTTGGCTGGATAATTCCTTGTTGTGGGGGTCTATCCTATGTACTCCTTGCAGCACCCCAGATTTCTACTCCAGCAGCATTCTCCTACCAGTTGTGACAACATTCCTGGGGGAGAAGGTTGGTAAAGTCACCCCTGGTTGAGAAATAATGACTTAGAGAAGGATGAAGATGTGGCATAAAAGATTTTATCTATTCCCTTTTCCCTTTTCTGAACCATTGGAATTATCACTGTGGAAGGTTGAATAATGGTGCTGCAAAAGTTATCTATGTCTTTTTAAATTTTAATGTAGTTTACTATTATTAATTTACTATAGGGCACCTATGCTTACCAAAGAGAGATGAGAGACAGCAAAAGCAAACAACCAGGTCTGGGACTTGAACCACAGTTGGTCATGTAGGAATCCAGTGCCTTACTTAACTACCATGCCACCTGCTGGGCCCAAGATATCTATGTCTTTATCCTTGAAATCTGTGAATGCTATCTTAGTCGGAAAATGAGTTTTGCAGCTATGATTAAATCAAAGATCTTGTGATTGGGAGATTATTCTGGATTATCCAGGTGGGTCCTAAATGTCCTCAGAAGTGTCCTTCTCAGAGGAAGAGTTCAAAGAGACAGAGAGAGAGAGAAGATGAGAAAAAGAGCTGAGAGATGTTTAAAGTGCTGGTCTTAAAGGCTGATGAGGTGCAGCCACAACTCAAGGAATGTCAGCAGCCACCAGAAACCCTGGAAGAGTCAACAAAGGGATTCTCCCCAGTATCCTTTGGAGGATGCACGGCCCTGGTCACACCTTGATCTAGGCACAAAATGATACTGATTTCAGATCTTGTCCTTCAGAATGGTTTAAGAACACACTTGTTTTTATCTGTTTTATCAAGTTCGTGGCAACTTGTCATAGCAGTCACAGGAACCTAATGCAACCAAAGGAATTTACTTTGATTTAAAATATCTGATTGTCAGTCTGCAATGAGCAAATGAGATTATGTGAACATCCAGCATAGTTCTTGAAGCATAGTTAAGCATTTGATAATATCGATACCACTATTGACAGCAAACTATAACTAAGACCTGACCTCTTGGCTAGTGAAAGAAAGACATTAAGGTCTTTCAAGTAATCACACTGGGAATACAAGGTTCATCTAAGTGAAAATACATGATCATCCACTAACATGAGGAGGGTATTTGCCCAGTTTATAAGTGTTGTGTTATAATTTGTCCTCTACTGAACAGATAAAGTGTAGATGAAGCCAGCCAATGACAGCTCCTTGGGAGAAGTAAGCCTAAACAGTTATTACTAGAGACGATTAAGAAGGCAGAGGAAGGAAGAGTGAGTGAAAGCAAGCAAAGCCCTGGGAATCAATGAGATTTCATAGCAATGTTGACATAGCTAAAGTAGAGACCATGGTGAGATAGACCAAGTTCTGGGGTTAAGGTTATCTGTTTGCTATAGGACCCTAAGAGCTATGTTGAATAATTTGGTTATTAAACAAAATAATCCATAGGATGTATTACTTTACACTCTGGGGGACATTAACGACACAGACTTGTACCACGTGAAGACGTTTCAGTCAATGATGGTCACTAACAGTCGTCCCAAAAGATAACGGGAGCTGAAAAATTCCTCTTGCCTAGCGTCCTAATCACTGTAACACTGTAGCACAGGACGCTGCTCACTCTGTGGTGATGCTGCTGTGAACACACACACTGTGCTGCCAGGGCGTAGAAAGTACAGCACATGCACTCACGACAATGACAGTAAATAATTACTGGTCTATGTATTCACTATACCCTACCATACTTTTTGCTATTTTAGAATGTACTCCAACTTATTAAAAAAAATAGTTAATTACTAAACAGTATACTACATTATGCCAGCAGCAGCCTCACATATCTTGTGTTGAGGGCATCTTGACTTGCATCATTTTCTCTTGTACTTGATTTAACCTAGTGTTATTTTGTTCATCACGGCCCTTCCAGTGAGACAAGACGTGGAGGTGGAAGCCAGTGAGTCTGATGATCCTGATCCTACTAGGTCTAGGCTAATGCATGTGTTTGTGTCTTAGATTTTCTTTTTGTTGGAGAGGTTTTTGCTATAGGGCACGTGCGCTCGCCAGACAGAGATAGAAAGTGAGAAATCACCCCCCAGGGGGATGGCCACGCCGCAATCCCTTCTCCTCCATTCTCCTCTTGGAATCTTGGGCATGCACGCACACACGCTCGGCGTGAGTTTAAGCCACCGGGTCCAGGACTCGAACCGCGGTCGACTACGTGGGAGTCCAGCGACATAGCCATTACACTAACTGCTGGTCCCTGTCTTAGATTTTAACAAAGAAGTTTAAAAGACATTTTTTTAAGTTTTAAAATGAAAAAATTTCTAGAATACTAACATAAAATATTTTTGTACATCTGTACGTTTGTGTTTTATGCTGACTGGTGTTATAAGAGTTGAAAGTTATAAAAGTTACAATAAGCTAAGGTCAATTATTGAAGAAAGAAAAATTTTAAAATAAACTCAGTGTAGCTTAAGTGTACCATGTTTATAAAGTCTACGGTAGTACACAGTAATATCTAGGCCTTCACATTCACTTAGCATGCACTTACTTACTCATCAAGAACAGCTTCAGTCCTGCAAGTGCCATTCATGGTAAGTGCCCTCTACATGTGTACCATTGTATATTTTTACACCATACTTTCACTGCACTTTTTTTGTTTTGATATGCAAATACTTACCATTGTGCAACTGTATCAGTACAGCAGCATGCTATACAGGGTTGTCACCTAGAAGCAATAGACTACACCATATAGTCTGGGTGTGTAGTAGACTGTAGGCGTACACCTAGGTTTAAGTGCGGTTACGATTTTTCCACAAAGACAAAATCACCTAGCGATCCATTTTATAGAACGTATCCCTGTTGTTAAGCAGTGCATGACTACATAAATGCCCTATATAAGATCTATTAAATCAGAATCACTTACTTAGGATTCCAAAAGGAATTCCAAAGGATTCTAATGCCTTCTCAGGTAGAAAACCCTGTATTTCATGGTAAAAATATCACTTTCATGGTATAATGACCTATAGAACAAAATTTTTTTTAAATTTTTTAGAATTATTTTTTTAGCTTCATTTATTATTATTATTATTTAATTTGATCAGAGAGAGACAAAGAGAGGAAAAGTGAGAAAGCAAGGCCCCAGGTCTGGGACGTGAAACAGGGTTGGCCAAGTGGCAGTCCAAAGCATTTAACAACCACGGCACCTGCTGGCCCCCTGAACAAAATATTATAGTGTATTCATCCTCGAAGAATAAAATTAAATCGGCATAGCATTTTCATAGGTTAAAACTCCTCTTAAGATGTAAACCCCTGGGGATCAGCAGATGGTGCAATAGTTAGGTCGCTGGATTCCCACAAGGCGGTTCAAGTCCTGGACCCAGTGGCTTGAAACTCATGCTGGACACGTGTGTGTGCATGTCCAAAATCCTGAGAGAAGAATGTAAGAGAAAGGACTGTAGCATGGCCATCCACCCTGGGGAGTGACTTCTCAAGCATACATACCCTACCGCCAAAATCACTCTCTTAAAAAAAAAAAAAAAAGACAAAAAAACACAAGGTAACCGGAGTTCCACCATAGAATTTCCCTAAACTAATCCCTCACCCTACATCTTTCTTTTCTTGAGCATATGGTCTTTAGTCTGCTCAAAAAGTTATTTCTTTGCTTTCTTAATCATTATAACCTCACAGTGTAATGCATTACTCATATGTTTGTGGTGGTTTTCTAAGAGTCCCACACATCTACAGCAGTCCCATCTGACCTGTAACAACATTTATCCTACCCAGCCAAGATCTACCAGTTCTACAGAAAGAACTGTGAAAATTTTCTAATACATAATAACAATTTACTAAAATTGCTCTATTGTCCATTCATTCTA
The DNA here is from genome assembly GCF_000334495.1 of Tupaia belangeri chinensis. NCBI lineage: Eukaryota > Metazoa > Chordata > Mammalia > Scandentia > Tupaiidae > Tupaia > Tupaia belangeri. The sequence goes on from NW_006199822.1 coordinate 2,670,501, forward strand.
ATAAATATTGTAAGTACACTTATCAAATAAAATTTTAAATCTTTTTTTTAGAATTATTTTCTTTAACTTTATTTAATTTGACCAGAGAGGGACAGAGAAGGAGAGAAAGCGAGAAAGCATGCTGCCAGTTCAGGATTCGAACCATGGCCAGCCATGTGGAAGTTCAGCACCTTTAACCACTATGTCATCGGGTGGCCCCATAAATCATTTTTAAAAAAGACTTCTTACAAAAGCAGAAAATTATGAACTGGAGTTATAAAAAAGGTAGTAAGATTTGGGACCAGCAGGTGGCCTGATGGTTAAGGCGCTAGATTCCACATAACCAACAGGTAGTTCAAGTCCTGGACCTGGTGGCTTGAAAATCATACTGTGTGTGTGACCAAATCCCAGGAAGACAATGGAAGAGAAAGGATTATGGACTGGCCATCTCCCCTGGGGGGTGATTTCTCACTTTCCCTCTCACTCTCTCTCTCCAGTAAGCCCACATGCCCTATGGAAAAATCTTCACACACACAGACACACACACACACATTGTGTGGGGCAGTGGGTGGCATGGTAGTTAAGGTGCTGTACTTCTATATAGTTGACCACAGTTCAAGTCTTTGGACCTGGAGGCTTAAAAATCATGCCCATGGCATGTGCATGTATGTCCAAAATCCCAGGTACTCAATGGAAGAGATTATGGCATGGCCATCCCCCTGGGAGGTAATTTCTCAATTTCTCTCTCACTGTCTCTCAAGGACAATTGCACAGGCCCTGCGGCAAAATCCTAAAAACAAAACAAACAAAAAACCCCACGGGGCTGGGCAGGCAGGTGGCATAGTGGTTAAGATACTGGACTCCCACATGGTCCACTGCAGTTCAAGGCCCGACCCAGCAACTTGAAAATCCAGCACACGAGTGTACATGCTCAAAAATCCTGAGAGGAGAATGAGGAGAAGGGACTGCAGCATGGTAATCCCCTCTAGGGGGGGAGGGGGGGAGTTTTCAGTTTTTCTCTCTGTTTCTCTGGCAAGTGCGTGCAAGCTATAATCCAAAAACAAAAACAAAAAATAATAATAACAACAACAACAAAAAACCCACAGGCAAGTGTGAGTAATTGCCCCAAATCCTGAGAAGGGACTGCAGAAGGCCTTACCTCAGGGGTGATTTCTCTCTTT
>NW_006199822.1:2671670-2678911 GCF_000334495.1 Tupaia belangeri chinensis
GGTTTGCGTCCTGGACCTAGTGGCTTAAAACTCACACTGGGCGCGTGTGCATGTGTGCCCAAGATCCTGAGAGCAGAATGGAGGAGAAGGGATTGCTTCGTGGCCATCCCCCCTGGGGGGTGATTTCTCACTTTCCCTCTCTCTCCCCCTCCCCGCAAATACACGAGCCCTATTCCAAAATTAGGGGGAAAAATGTAGTAAGTCTCAATTCACTCTTTACTTAGTGCTACTAAGTAGCTGACAAAACGTTGGCCTCTGTGAAGGGTACAACACAAATGGAAATCTCAGTGACTCAGAAACAGCTTCACCACTACTAGCCCAGAAAAAAGGAAGCCTGCAAAGGTGGGAAGGATAACTAAATATAACTGGAAAGGATTCTCTTTTGGTGAGGAGGATGGGAAAGGGAACTGAGTTTGCTTCATGACGAAAACCAAAAATAAAGCAATATAAGTACACGTAGATCTTTAGCCTTCCACAAATATCGATTACATCCATTTTATTCGTATTTCCAGCTTTTCCTATTTACCTTAATGCTTTTCAGAAAACTCCACATTAAATTCCATTGACTTGTGTTTCTGCGGGCAATATGCGAACGCCTGTTAACCGCTATCCTCTTCAAAAATAAATCAAACTTTTTCTGATCTGGCAGTCTAATAGTTGAATATTGTATCTCATAGTTTTAATTTATAATATTACAAATTATTATTAAGTCTGAGGTCGAATACCTTTAGGTATGCTTAAGAACCACTTGGACTTCCTTTTTTGAGAATTACTCATTCATGACCTCTGCTCACATAATGGTCTTTTATTGATTTGTAGGTACTCTTTACATACTAAGGAACTTAGTCTTCTGTTATTAATATAAATTCCAAATATTTTCCTCAATTTCTCCATCTCATCATGCTCTTTATTGTTCTTTTCCTTCATGTAACTATATTATCTTCCTCAAACTGTAAATTCCTCCCAAGAAAGAAATTACTTTTCTTTGGTATATCCTTAGGACAGTGCTTTTCAGATCTTCAGATTTAAAGATCAAATAATGGGGGTTAGCGGAGTCTTTTGGGGAATAATCAAGCATGAACATTAGCTATTGCAGGGCACCTATCTGGCTTGTCTATCCAATCTCACTCCATGTGGCTATAGCAAGTACAACTAAGTTCTAATAAAGTGATGTTTTTTGTTGACCAGGGAAGAGGTATAACTGGTACTAAGTGAATCTGTCTTCATTTGTCTGGACTGACACCATGAACACACAGAAGCTGCTAGTGGCCATATTTTCCATTAAGAAGTCTAGAAAATGGTCTTCTGCAGCTACAGAAGGAAGCAAATATGCAGTGAGGAGTAAAGAAAGAAGATGCAGCGTGTATCACTGGCATTGCAGTCCCCAACCCTCAGCCCTCTCATTCCGCTACACATGTTCACATTTTTTTGGGGGGGGTTGCCTTAGGGTACATGCACTCTCCAGGGAGAGAGTGACAGAGACAGTAAGAGGTAAAGTGAGAAATCACCTGAGAGGGGATGGCCACCACAATCCCTTCTCCATTTTCCTCTTCAGATCTTAAGCATGCACATACATGTGCCTGGTGTGAATTTGAAGCCACAGGTCTAGTACCTGAAACATGGTCAGCCATGTGGGAGTCAAGATGTAACTGCTGCACAATCTGCGGGCCCTCATATGTCACATCTTAATGAACCCCTCCCCCTTATTAATACTAGCTAGAATGGATTTCTACTATTTATGGCCCCCATTTATGGCCAAAAGGCCTGCTTATAATATCTACCATCTACTCATATCATCTTATAAAGGACCATTTTAACCCAAAACCTCAGAAAGGACACAACCTCAGAGCGTTTTTTAATCAAGGGAGATAATTTATTTAATGACAGCTATGTGCCAAGAACAGGTCTAAGTCCTTGAAACACAATTTTATACATAAGAGGTGCGATGACTGATACCATGGGGTAAACATTCTAGTCAGTGTATGCAAATAATAAAATAATACAAAAATGTAATTTCAGGGCCAGCTGCTGAAATGGTGGTTAAAGCACTGAATGCCACATGGCTGACTTCAGAGTCCTGGCCCCAGTGGCTTGAAAAACATGCCAGGGTGTGTGCATGTGCCCCAAATCCAGAAAGGACAATGGAGAACAAGGAACTGCAATGTGGCTATTGCCCCTGAGGTGATCTCTCTCTTCTCTTTGTGTCTCTATTTCTCTCTCTCTCCAGTGAGCACACATGCCTTGTAGCAAAATACTGGGGGGAAAAAACTATATAATTTCAGATAGCAATAAATGGTTTAAACAAACAAGAAAAGAGGTACTGGGATGGAAGGGGATGAGTATGATATTATTCTAGACAGTTAGTTAGACATAATGCTTGTCTGAAAAGGTGATATCTGAACTGAAATAACGAATGATGAAAAGGAGCCAAACATCATGATTTGGAAAAATTATTCCAGATAGGGCAAACAGAGTACAAATGCCCAGGAACAAGTCATGGCATCAATGAGGAACAAACATAAAGACAAAGGCCTAGACAGCAATGCAGCAGTAACACACCATGCCCCAGAACCTCCCAGTATGACTAGACATGTGTGCCCACGACCCAGGCTGGCTGGGGTGGAACGCAGCATGGAGACAAGAATACTCATATCATGGGGTATACATTCTAGTGAGAGTACGCAGATAATAAAATTAAAAAAAAAAAAAAAGTCAGAGCCAGCTGGTGGCAAAATGGTTAAGGTAACTGAATCCCACAGGGTCGACTTCTGAGTCCTCATCCCAGCTGTTTGATGGGGTTTTGTGTCTCTCTGTGTGTCTCTCTCCCATGGAAAAAAATAAGTAAACCTAAAAGAAAGAAAGGAAGGGAAGGAAAGGAGGCAGAACACAGGCAGGCGGGTAGGCAGTGTGGGTGGAATATAGTGAAAGGGGGTAAGGCAAATAAGTGGTAAGAGTGATAGCTCTAAGAAAAGATGTAAGTTGGTGAAATAATTAGGGATCAGATCATGTACAGGAACTAGCAGGCAATGGAACAGACTTATAAATAACTTAAGCTTTATGAAAACTCATTATACTGTCTTTAACTCTAATTTTGCCTTGAACCAGTGGTAACTTTTATAGATAGGCCTATAGAAACTATTATCCCCAAAAATATAGCACAATCCTGAGATTAGCCAAAAATAAACATTTTCATAAGCAAAAAAACTCTTCTGGTATACTGTATTAAAAAGAAGAAGGAAGGAAGGAAGGAAGGAAGGACGGAGGGAAGGAAAACAAAAGCAAGCGAAGCCCTCAGAGAAATGAAGAACAATCCTGGATAAAAGAATGACAGAAACTACTCAAAAGTCTGTCCTGTTTATAATTCTGTAAATGAATTTACCATGACAAAGACTGTTGGGTCAGCCCCATGGCCTAGAGGTTAAGGCAGATGGGTTCTACTAACTACTAACTGTAGTTTGAAACTTGTGTTGATGGCTTGAAAAACATGCTGAGTTTATGTGCATATGTGCCTAAAATCCTGGATAAGATTTCACATGTAGGAGAGTACATGTGTTCTACAAATAGGGGGGGGGGGGGAAGATCATAAAAAGGTCTTTGAATTATTCTATAATAATTAAGATCATAAAACATAAGTTCTTTCTAAACTACTAAACACTGAATATCATTTGTTTACTGAGTTCACATAATTGAGTTGGGTAATTAACAAGTCAAATATGTCAGAAAAGAAGAAGTAGAAATCAGATTTCTGACTTTTTTATCACTCGTAAAAATAGTCATATCTTTGGGGGTCAGCAGATGGCATAGTGGTTAAGTTGCTGGACTTCCATGTGACCAACTGAGGTTCAAGTCCCAGATCTGGTGCTTAAAACTCAGGCCAGGCATGTGTGTGTGCATGCCCACAATCCCAGGAGGAGAATGGAGGAGAAGGGATTGTGTCATGGCCATCCCCCTGGGAGTGATTTCTCATTTTTCCTCCCACTTTCTGTCTCTCTCCTGTGAGTGCACATGCCCTAAGGCAAAAACCTCTAAAAGAGAATAGTCCTAGCTTAATGGTCAACAAAATTCTGGACTTTCATCTTATTTCTTGGATTATGATAAAGAAAGAACTTTCCCTCTATAAAATAAAGACTAAAATTAAGTACAAGAAATACTTCAATATCTTTTCCTGTTAAAGGTTTTTAGAAGAGGAAACCAAGCTGGTAAAAGAGTTCTGGAGATAGCATACCTCACAGAAGCGTGACGGTCTCTCAGATCTTTCCAGACAATTATTATCTATGTACATTAAGCAAGTATTAAACCTACATTGCTTCTAACAGTAACATCAGTAAGGCCAGATCAGGGAAGGCTATAATGTATTTGTGAATCTTTTTGCTATATGTTTAGTTAACCACTTAACAGTAGGCCAAAAAGTAGGCTGCTAACTATCACAGTCTAAGGAGAGGTATTGTGAGTGTAATGTGACTTCAAGAAAGAAAAGTCATTAAACACCTCCATCAAGACTTGATTCCGAGTGCATCTTTCTCAGTGTACTTTCCAGCACTCGGGCACAGTACCTAGGAATGATTAGCAGCCTATGTATGTGAAGGAGGGATTTGGTCAAGGGAAATTGTAAAGTCTCCCCCCAGTGGTCATACACAGTAACAGAAAAGTGGGAAAATGATTGCAGCCTCTAGGACACTGACCAAAAACACACTAGGAAATATTGGCTCCTACAACAACAACAAAAAGTATTTAATTCAATACTAGATTCTAGAATCGTATCAGTAAAGAGATCACTTGCGCTTGTTTTCTCCTATTTATAAATGTAAAGACTACATTTGGAAGGAAAGGACCTACAGGTAAAACAAAACTAGCATAATTTTTCTTAGAATAACTGAACATATCCCCAAATAGCCCATTCATTCTTCCTGAAATACACATTAGCACATTCCTTGAAAGTTGAGTATACTTACCTGAAGTAGAGTTCTGATATGAATTTAGTCACTTAAATGAGTCGCTTTGGGATGGAAAATTATTACCAGTGTTATATACTTGACATAAAATTTACAAAATTTTTTTTTTGAAAAGTGTCCTCAAGGGCCAGGCAGGTAAGCATGGTGGTTAAGGTGGCTAGATTCCACATAGCTGTGTGGTTGGGATTCAAGTCTTGATCTGGCAGCATGAAAAATAAGTCATTTGTGTGTGTGTGTGTGTGTGTGTGTGTGTGGTGTGCACGGGCGCACACATGCATGTCCAAAGTCCCAAGAAGAGAATGGAGGAGAAGGGATTGCAGTAAGTGATGTCAAAGTAGAAATGGGTCCTCTTGCCTCTTTTAATACTTATTTTCTTGGTGTTTTTATATCTAGATAGCCTTTGACTAGCATTAACCCTGTATCATTTACAACTCAGCAATAATTTGCTACTTCTGCTTGCTTTTAGCAATACTCAAATGTCAAAAAACGTGAAAGGAAAGGCACTTAATTAAAACATCTGTTGTCTTCCACTAACCATCCATTAGTAAAAGGTAAAGGATATGAAAGGATGGTAAATGTTCGAACAAGCATTGTCCATCTTAAAACAGCTTTTTAAACAGGTAACACAGGGTCTCACAATTGTGATCTCCTTGGTTATCTCAAGCTATTGTAAAAAGAGGGAATGAAGGGATTGAAGCAGGCTGTTTAGTCTTCTGGAACAATTTCAGCCTGAAATAAGGCTCAGAAAAAAACCAGAACTGCTCCCTCAAATGTTTAAGAAAAATGATTCATTTTTAAAAATCCAACAGTTGGTCTAAAAAAACAACAACAAGAAAACGATTCTTACACAGAGCTACTAGATTTGTTTAAATACTTTTTACCTTATCATATAAGATAATTGATTTTGATATTCCAGGTGGAAAAAAGAGTCAGTGAATCAATAAGAAAAGGACACATAGACATACGCTCACACCCTTTTCATACAGTGTGCCGTCTCCATAGGACAAAATAGAGCAATTAAAAGTGTTACCATTGGTCTATTATGTAACCCTAGTCTAGAATAAAAGCAGCAGGGATCTTAAAAGAGTAACACATTGCTGCAAGCATGCATTCAAACACATACTTAAATATAAGATTTAAGAGGCAAATGACCTCAAAATGACACAACCCACAAAAGTTCTTGGTTTACTGTAATAAGGCCTCAGAAGACATAACCATCACCAGGCCTGGTACTTTACCATAATTGTACAGTGGCCGCATAACATGAGCAATATTACTTGAGGTTCGTTGTTACATCTAAGTGCCAAAACTACCTCTGCATTAACAGTAAGTTGCCTCATTTAATGTATTCAACATGCTTAAGTTTCCAAATGATCGTTTAAAAGATTTAAGGACAAGAAATGGCTGCAAAATCACACTCTAGCACAAGTGTTTTAATGCACCCCAAATGTTCTCATATACTGCAAAAAGACCAATTCAGAAAATACGAAGTAAAATTCCAACAACCTCCAGAGGCGTAGAAGAGAGTAAACCGTAGCTGGCTAGCCTGACCTTAACCGGCTGTTTATAAGTAATGCGGAAAATTTTCTGAGACTCCCCATCAGCCTTCAGTTCTCCTCCTCGCCTCCCGTCTCCCCCCAGCTCCTTATACTCCCCAACGGATGCATGAAATCTCAAACTGTAATCCCAGGATCTGGTAAGATTGAGAATAAAGTCCCAGTAAAGTGTTAAAAGTCCCCTGCAAGAAAATCCACATCCTGTCATGATATGGTCAGGTCCCTCAATCGACTCCCTCCTGGCCCTCCACCCCACCCAGATAAATAAATAAATAAATAAATACACTGAGCAAGTCCCGCCACCCTCCGGTTCCCGATCTGTTATACCCAGCACCGGAGAGCACGATCTCGGCAGCGAACGCCCCCGGAGCAGCGTGTGCTCGGCCCACAACCACTTTGGCCAAACAGCCGGAGTCTCGCGCCTCGGAAGTAGCAGCAGTAGTTGCAGAAAGCCTCCTCCCCAGGAACTGCGAGCTCGGGAGGGAGCCTGAAGCCGGTGGAATCGCCCCTTCTCGGGACTGACCCCGACGGTGGCAGTCACAGTCACACCGCCCCGGCGCGGCTCTCCATTCATGCTTTAACGTCCTCGCGCCGCAGAGGGTGTAGGCGCCCAAGCCCGGCACCTGGAGGGGGCCCCGCGCGCCCGCAGCCCTGGCGGTTTGGGGCCCGCGGGGGACAGCGTGGGGAGCGCGGGGCGCAGGGAGGCGCGGCGGCGGGCAGCATGGGCCAGACA
>NW_006199822.1:2679606-2693611 GCF_000334495.1 Tupaia belangeri chinensis
GCCCCGGCTGACTGCGCCGCCAGCGCCCGCTCACCTCTCGCGGGGGCCCGGCCCTGGGCCCACGCCCGCGCCTCTGCCGCGTCTGCCCGAGGTCTGGTGGGACCCAATCCACGCGGTTCTTCCAGGCCGAAATCGCCGCTGTCACTCAGCATTTACTGATGGGCAAGATAATCCACCGGGCATAAAAGAGGCGCCTCCCTGCCCTTCCAGAGAGTTTCCATTCAAAGAACCTAGTCACGGGTGCACAAAGGAGAAAGAGACCTCGAAGAAAAGCCTCCGGAAAATCTCCCCGCCCCCTCCCGCACCCCCCGGTTTTGATGTGTGTTTGGCAGGTTCTACAACAGCGCTGACTTGTCCTTCATGAATTTTCTCCCAAAGGCCCGATCGGGTAGTGTTGATTCACAACCGAGGAAGTAGACGGACACTAGCTCTTTTCATAGCACCTCGGCTTCCGTGGCACTCCCAGAGCCCGCTTTGCTGGACACTCCTGGAACCAGTTGCTCAGCTCCTCCCTAACATCTGGCCTTCCCTGCCTCAAAAAGAGGGTTACGCCATCCTTAAAGCCTTGGTTCTGCTTAGAGTGCGTTGAATGGCTTTGAGTGTCCATCTGTGCAGAGGACACATTTTGACAGGAGTGCAGATTTAATTTTTCAGTTGAAAGGCACTAAGCAGTGCAGTGCAGTAGAGGCTTCTTGGCTAGAAAAGCACAGCAAGGCAGTCAGAAACTTCCAATCTCCTTAAAACTCTGTGAATCCTCAGACCCGTGATGTGGCTTTTGGAAAGTTGTGTTTTTCCTAAAATCGAAGAAACTATTAAGATGTTCTTTTAAGGTTTTACAAAATGTGTACTGCAGTGTTTTTAAACCATGAGTGTAGAGAATGCAAGTAAAACTTAACAGGTGACGAGTACATCAGGTGGCCTCATGTAAGCAGCCTTTCTTTGCAAAGGCGGGGCACACACCAGGCTTTTGATCAATGTTTTGCATAATGAATGTATCATGGCCCTTTGGAATCAGAGATGGAGTTATGAATTGTACTGTCTCCTCTCTTTGTGAATGTGACAGGCATGGAAGGGAGGGAGAAAATACTAAGGATGAGGTGTATTAAGGAAGTCCAGTGCCCCAAACAGTGATTTTTCTCTTTAGCCTCAACCAAAAATCAATGATTAATTTGCTTTTCCATTAGGATCATTAATTTTGCAAACTAACATATAGGGGAACTTTGTAGAGTGTCAGTTTAGAACGTCCTTCTCTGGAACAACAAACCCATGGCAGGGAAATTGGGAGCTTTAGGGGAATTAAATGTACCAGGATGCATCGAATAGCTTTGGGCTAATGTGACCACCCACCCAGCCAGGTCAGGACAGCTGGGTGAAGAGAGGTAGAATGGGTCCTGAGCCCAACAGCAAGGCAGAGGCAGAGGCAGAGGCAAAATGGATGGATCTTTCTGTTTCTGTTTTGTTTGTTTGTTTGTTGTTTTTTCAGAGTATCCGCAGACCTTTCAGATCTTTCTTGCTGCTCAGGTCCTCTTGATTTCCGCAGGCTACCCAGTGGCTCTTCTCAGATGCACCCTGCATCCCCAACCTTTTGTTTCCTTGTGACTCCCACCTCACACACCCCTTCCTATCAGGTAGTTAGTTACTTGCCTTGAGTACTTCTGAGATTAGGTCTGGGTAGAGAGTGAGGAGTGTCATTTCTCTAGATGTATTATTGTTCCTGTGCAGTGCACTTTTATTTTCTCAAAGGTCTGGAAACAATGTCCTAACTTTTCTACTCTAGCTCCACTTCCTGCAATGAAGTGAACAGGATCAACTAGGTAGGATGAATTTAGGAGGATATTTGGGGAGGATGAGATAGGGAAGTCTTCATCCCTCAACTCACAACATGAAGGCCTACCTGATATACAAAGGGCCATCAAAAGTTCATGAATAATAGAATTAAAATACGAGTGAATTAGGACCAGAAGATAGCATAATGGTTATACTGGACTCCCACGTGGTTGACTGCAGTTCTAGTCCCAGACCCACTGGCTTTAAACTCATGCTGGGTGCATCTGTGCACATGCCCAAAATCCCAAAAGGAAACTGGAGAAGAAGGGACTGCAGCATAGCCATCCCCCTGGAGGGCGATTTCTTGCTTTCTGTCTCTCCGTCTCTCTCTGTCTCTCTGGTGAGTACACACACACTATAGCAAAAACCTCTTTTGAGCCTTGCTAATTCTCTTATCTCTGCAGGTACCATGGATTCAGCATTTGGGAGCAGAGATATAGGAACAATTATATTCCATTTACAGTTTCAAGTCTGTTCTCTACATAGTGACAGCATCTTGCCTCTGTTGTGAGACTCAGCCTCATCCTCAGTGAGAAAAATAATTCTTTCAGTAAGTATCTTTAATCGTTTCTCTTCAAGAAACTCTTGCTGGTCAAGTTTTCCTTTCAGTTTTTTGCAGTTAATAAATACAGGTTATCAGATGAAATATTGCTTCTTTTTACATGTGATAGTTACATTATGAAATATTTCTTTTTATAAATAAGAGTTCTGCTTATGACATTCTGCCCTTCCTCTAAACTTTAAAGGTGGGACATGCCAGAATAAATTTAAAGTGATTTAATTTGAACATCAGAACTCCCATCACTGCTTGTCAGCCCACCTTTCTAAAAGGTCATCATTTCTGAGACACCTCCCATCCATTTCCCATACCTGTTACAAATTCTTCATTTTAGGAAAGGGGAATGTTATGATTGAAAATGATGGTGAATCTTTCTCTTCGGTGTTCTTAATGGTCTGACTTTTCATTTTCTTCAAGGTTACTCTACAGGGATCATAATTTTACCAGAGCCCAGTATCTCCTAGCTGCAATTCAATTTAAAATCTGAATTTTGATTCTTAATTCAGGAGTATCCATCATTGGCTTTTATTTTGTCCTTCAAATATAAACAAAAGTTTACATGATTGCATTTTTTTCTTTTGACTTGCTTTGCTACTACAGAGATTGAGAATTTTGCTAATAGTAGAAGCTTCAAATTAAAAAAAAAAAAGCAAATCCTATCTGCTTGTTTTTCAACTAATCCATCATGAGAGCAGTGACACTTCCAGAAGATAGCTTTCTGAAAAATTGCAACTGACATGCATCCCAAGTCCAACCAAGTTTTCCTCCAGAATACTTTATTTAGCTTCACCCCTTTTATCTCTGGTCACAAAGCTAGGTCAGACTTCAATTTCCAGCCTCCTTCTAACCTTTCTAATTCTAGCCTCTCTCTTGCTTGCAATTTACCCTACACTCCGAGCTTCTTGATTTTGACTGTTTCTTGGACTCACCCTGAGAACTTAAAAAAAAAAAAAAAAAAAAACCACTCATGCCTGGGTCCTGCCTTAGATTTAATCAGTACGGAGTGGAGCCTGGGCACTGGAGTTTTTCACAGTTCTCCAGGTAATTCTAATATGCAGCCAGAGTAAAGAGCTATGGAATGGCAGTGGCTGAGTGGCACAGAGGTGGGACACTATTCACACAAGCCTGGGTCCATGTGGAGGATCACGGGTTCAGTTCTCTGGTCAACCTGTGCAGGTTATGAGAACCCCCATGAGCTGGCTGGTTATGAGCCCTAGGAAATGGGAAGAATCGTGGCAGGAGATCCTTGAGGGTGCTTGTCTCTTTTTCTCTGTTATGCTCATAAAAGAAATAAAGAAAATTTTAAAAATTAAAAAGAGAAAAAGAAAACAGCTACACAATGAATCATCTTCTGAACATTTATACCAATTCTTCTCAGAACACTGGGGTAGCTCCAAATTACCTTGAGTAATCAAATTAAAATACCTAATCCTGTGCTTTAAGACTCTTTGCCAATTGACTAGAATAGTCCCCTTTCAAAACAGCTTAAATTTATCTTCTTCCTAAAGCTTCTCCAGATTAGTCTCACCTGGCTGGCTGAAGATCGCTGTTCCCAACTCTCCAAGCATTCCAACTTCCTCTGGTTTACAAACCCTTAGACCATAGTTGACTGTGTATATTATTATTTTAATCCTGCTTTCATAGATATATGTCATGGGCTTTTCTTGTCATTCAAATCTCTCAAAAGTTTCACTTGGTCAACAACCTCAAAATAAACAATGTATTTATTCTTCACAAAACCTTCTCCTCTAAAGAGGATGGCTGAGAACATTCCCTGGTACAATGGGAGTTTTTTTGTTGTTGCTGTTTTGTTTTGTTTTTATTTATTTTTTAAATGATCATAGTTAAAACCCTTTCAGTTTATCTCCCTGACTCTCCTTACCATTGCTACTTTACTTTACTTACCATTGTTAATTTAATTGACTCCAATAGGAGTTTGTTTTTCACACCCATTTCTCTGCTGAAATGACTCTGTGTCACAATCAACATTTTTACTGATATGCTCATTCATTTATCTCTTTATCAATGATAAATGTTGGGGGAAAAATTGTTAACAATGTCAAATCCCTCTACCAAATGGTGGAAGAAGAACAAGCAATTAAAATATCACATGCTGGAGCCCAGCAGGTAGCATGGTGGTTAAGGTGCTGGATTCCCACATGGCCGACCAGTTAGAGTCCCAGGACTGGTAGCATGTATATCACACCAGATGTGTGTGCATGTGTGTCCAAACTCCAGAGAATGGAAGAGAGGGGAAATCCCCCTGGGGGGAGGTGATTTCTCACTTTCCCTCTTTCTGTCTCTCTCTTGGTGAACACAAATGCCCTGTGGCAAAATAAATAAATAAATCTCGTAAGTGCTACATCAGGTGTCTTAATAAAGTACGATGGGATAATGGGGGAGGTTCTTGCTTAGTGGTCATGAAATTCAACCTCTCTGCAGTGTTTGAAGAGGTTAATCCTCCACAACCCCACTTTTTTTTTTTTTTTGAGAGTGTTTTGCTATTGGGCATGTGCACTTGCCAGAGAGACAGGAAGAGATAGAGAGACAGAAAGCTAGAAATCACCCCCCAGGGGCCATGGCCTTGCTATAATCCCTTCTCCTCCAGTCGCCTCTCCAGATTTTGGGCATGCATACACACATGCCCAGTGTGTTTTAAGCTGCCGGAGCAGGGACTTGAACCATGATCAACTATGTGGGCACCTAGCAATGTAATCATTACCATCGGCTGGTTCTGTACAATTCCAATTTTTAAGTCCCTCCTTTTCTTTGACTTCCCTGATACTATATAACCTGAAAACTAACTCTATTTCTCTGATTGTTCTACCTCTGACCCCTTGTTGCATTATATACATCCTAAATAAAAATATTTCATAAAAATGTAAGAGTTTTTTTTTTTTCTATAGGGCGTGTGTGCTCGCCAGAAAGACAGAGACAGAGAGACAGAAAGCGAGAAATCACCCCCCAGAGGAGATGGCCATGCCACAATCCCTTCTCCTCTATTCTCTCCTCAGGATCTTTGGCATGCACGCACACGTGCCTGGTGTGAGTTTAAGCCACATGGTCTGGGACTTGAACAATAGTCAACTACATGGGAGTCCAGTGACATAGCTATTATGCCAACTGCTGGCCCCCAAAATGTAAGAGTTTTTAAAGTTTATTTTATTCATGATAGTGTGTACATGTGCATGCGTGAGAGACAGAGAAAGAGAGAGACAGAGATTTCCCCACACCTCCCTCTCCTTCATGCCCTTTTACCCTCTCCCTGATAGACACATATTCACCTGCATTCAGATCCCTTGAAGCCCACATTCTCAAAATCATAAAAATGGATTCTCATGTCCATTTATATTGGGTGTTTATAAATATGAAAGAAAAGGGGTTTTTTAATCTCATTTTGGTAATAATAGTGAATAACGACTACCTACTAAGCTCACAATTATGTGGCAGACACTGTTGTATGTCCCTCATGTGAGCATCCCATTGAAATCATGTTAATTACTCCCATTTTACCAAGAAAAATAAAAAGCAAGTAAAGTGAATGACGTTAACCTGCCCAGCTCCAGAATCAGAAGTGCTTAAGGCAGCTCTAGTGCAAAGTTGCTAGTATTCCCACACAGAGTGCTTTGTAACTCAGGTCAGTTCAACCGGAATGAATTATAGCACAAGTCACCACAATTAAGGGTTCTCTGTAACATGTTATTTAACTCAGACTCATCAACGTGATCTGCAAATTTACCATGCACATGTGCGTGTGTGTATTTCAACAGTATAAAACTTGTGGAAAGGTTATAGATTTTCTTTGTTGCTACAGTAGAACTCTATGATAGAAAAGTACAGATTTTTCTGAAGTTTTTTTTTAAAAGATTTTTGCCATAGGGTATGTGTGCTTACCAGAGAGAGACAGAGAGACAGTGAGAGGGAAAGTGAGAAATTACTTCCCAGGGGGATGGTCACACTACAACCTCTTCTCTATTCTCCTTCTGGGATCTTGGGCATGCACACACACATACCTAATGTAATATTCAAGCCTCCTGGGATTCGAACTGCGGTTGGCTATGTGGGAGTCCAGTACCTTAACCACCATACCAACCACTGGTCCCCTTCTAAACTATTTTAATAACTAAAAGTATAGGGCTGGATGACGATGCAGTGGTAAAGTATCACGATACTTCTCATGGCAAACCCACATGGGATGGTTGCTCATTCACGTCTGAAGACCTCCCTGTGCACACTGAGAATATGAGTGCCAATGATCAGGGCTGGCTGAGACTGGGAGTAGATCATGGCATTGAGACCCTGTCAGGGGTGCTGCATCTGTCTCCATCTCTCTGTCTCTCTTTGGAATACATTACACTTTTTGAAATAAAGGAAATAAAGGAGTAATAAAATAATAAGATGTTTAAAAAAGAGTAATAAAAGAGTTTCTTTTATTCATGTAGTAGGATTTAACCATTGTTAAACAGTTAACACATTGTACTCACTTGAAATGGTTTTCTTGTAGGACCATCGGATGGCGTAATGGTTGCATCACTGGAGTCCCACGTAGTCGACTGTGGTTTGAATCTTGGACCGGATGGCTTAAACTCACGATAGGCATGTGCATGCCCAAGATCCTGAGAGAAGAATGGAGGAGAAGGGATTGTGGTGTGGCCAGACTCCCTTGGGGGAGGTTTCTAGTTTTCTGTCTCTCTGTCTCTCTGGCAAGCTCATGTGCCCTATAGCAAAAATCTCTCTAACAAAAAAAAAAAGGGGGGGGGAGAATGAAAATTTTTTTATAGTAAGAATATACTATGATTAAATGAAATAATTTTAAACACAACTTACATAAATCATGTACAGAAGAGCATTGCAAAAACTGCATTGAAAAACTATTACCTTAGCTTATTTTCCCCTAAGTGTCCATTTACTTCTATTTCTTTAGAGAAATGTGAACACAGAGTTGTGCTGCCAAGACCCACCTTCAATGAAAGACTTGTCACCTCCACTGGGCTTTGAGAGAGCAGTTGGAAGAAAGCCTTCAGTTGTCAGCCCCTCAGAAGAAAGCTTTCAGTTGTCAGCCCCTCAGGAAACACCTCAGCTGCAGGGCCTGCTGTGCTCAAAGACATGCTCTGGGTCCTTCCTGGAATGGTGCACCTCAAATGGCTGATGGAGGTAGAGGAATAAAGGCCCAGCCATTCGGTTTAATGTGCAAGTCTAGGAGGCCATTTCAGCTCCAGAGTTCCCTGCAAAACCAGGTGAGGCTGTTGGTCAAGCCTGTATCCCATACTGACTTCTGTTTTGTTCCCATCCCCTTCCAACCCACTGGTGTTGATCCATAGGCACCTACTAAATTGCAACCTAATGGCCGTGCCAAAATGAACTTCTCCGAGAACTCATCAGGCCACACAGGAAATGGGCACATTTGAATTCATGCAATA
Organism: Tupaia belangeri chinensis; assembly: GCF_000334495.1. Classification (NCBI taxonomy): domain Eukaryota; kingdom Metazoa; phylum Chordata; class Mammalia; order Scandentia; family Tupaiidae; genus Tupaia; species Tupaia belangeri. The sequence goes on from NW_006199822.1 coordinate 2,687,413, forward strand.
CATTTTTTTTTTACCTTGGGAAAAATTTAATCAAGTTATATACGCTAATTCTATTATTTTAAGAGAGACTCATGGCTGACTCTATTTGTGTATATATATTGTACATTTGGATTTATACATTGTTTTAATGTCTTCTGTTTATGTAGACAATCACTTTGCTAGTTACTATGAGAAATACAACTAAGTGAAAGAAACTCTATTCACTTAGAAGAATGTCTTAGTCTATTTGGGCTAAGGATAGCCCAAATATTAGGAAACTTTAAACTGGATAATTTATAAATAGAAAATTATTTCTTTCAGTTCTGGAGGTTAGTAAGTCCAAGACCAAGGCATAGAAGATTCAGTGTCTGCTGAGGGCTCTTCAATTCAGAGAAAACACTGTGTTGCTCTATCCTCACACGATGGAATGGACAAAAAAAGTCCCTCAGGTCTCTTTTATGAGTATTAGTCCCATTCGTGGAGGAAAATTGCACTCCTCCCCTCCCTCACACCCCCAGCCATGAGGCATGGTCATATCACAGTCTTTTCTCCTCCATTGCTTTATCCTGTTGGGATTTGGGCACATACACACAAGTGCCTAGAGTGTGTTTCAAGTTGCCAGAGTCAGGTTTTGAACATGTGGAATTTGGTTTCCCTTACCCATTAGGCTGTAAGATTGGACCTCATAACTCTTAATACTATCACCTTGGGGGTTAGATTTCAGCATATAAATCTGGGGGACACATGCATTCAAACCACAGCAAACGGCTTCAACTTCTGATGCACATCTATTATTTTTATCTAATCGATATTCCTCCCAACATCTCCTGATAATTGCAGTTCCTCTCTTATTTTGAGAAATGTTTCTTACTCATTGCATTAGATTCTGGGAGTAGAGGGGTTTGGAACCTGCTAATCACTCTACCCTTCCCATACACTTGAGTCACAGGGGTGGCCATGTGACCCATGCCTAACCAATCAGAGAAACCCATCCTCTCAGCCACAGGACTGGTCTGAAAGTAGACATGTCACCTAAATCAAGAAAATCATGGATTGTTATAAACTGCAGCAGGGAGAAAGATCATTTATTTTTCCTTTTCTAAAATCAACGATTGGAAAATTTCAGTAAAGGAAAGATTCAGACTAGCCTTACTTCTGGACTTTCCTGAAAATCCTTTTTAAATTTATGCTAATTTGAATTGGGTTTCTATCACTCACTTGTCATCAAAAGAGTTTGGACATGGGACCAGCAGTTAGCGTAATGGCTATGTCGCTGGACTCCCACGTAGTCGACCGCGGTTCGCATCCCATACCCAGTGGCTTAAACTCACACCGGGCGTGTGTGCGTGTGTGCCCAAGATCCTGAGAGGAGAATGGAGGAGAAGGGATCGTGGCATGGCCATCCCCCCTGGGGGGTGATTTCTCGCTTTCTATCTCTTTGTCTCTCTTTGTCTGACGAGCGCACGAGCCCTATAGCAAAAACCTCTAAAAAAAAAAAAAAGAGTTTAGACTTATAGTCTATATGGAGAAGAAGTTCTGCATTTATGAAATATTAAGACAGTACATACAATCAGTATATGATTATATGATATAGTTAAATAATTAATTGTGAACACATATATTATAGGTAGTTAATGTTTATTTCATTCCAATTATTTAAAAATTAACAAATAATTATTTTAATTAATCTAATCGTGAATCAATATGTAATTCTCACATGTTGAATACTTACTTAAGATATATTGAAGTATATCATTGCAGGGCCGGCAGGTGTCATGGTGGTTAGGGCCACTGGACTCCCACATGGTCAGCCTTGGGTCAAGTCCCAGACTAGTGGCTTGCTTTCTCACTTTCTCTCTCTCTCTCTTTCTCTGTCACTCTCTGGTCAAGTTAAAAAACAGGAAAATACATTTAAAAAGTTAAATAAAATAATTCTTTTTTAAAAAAAGTATATCGTAATCCTATACCAATTTCCTGAGATACCTATTTATACATATCATAATTGAGTCATTTTGGTATTTATAAAATGCAGGTAATATGGTATAAAAGAAGAGTTTACAATCAGAGGGCTCTAGGTTCCATTTCTGCATTCTCTACATATGAGTTGAATAAGTGTAGGGATTTTTTTAATATATAAGAAACTTCCTTCCCTTATCTGAAAAATGGGCATAATAGGCCTACCTTGTAGGAGTTCTAAGGGTTATAAATTAAAACTAATAAAATGCCTATACAGTTGCTTTTTCAGGAAAGAATAATTATCGACTGTTCCTGTTTTCACAATAGTTGTATAATAGCAAATTGTCATTTGGTAATTATTTTTAGTGCATAATTATAAGCAAAAGATGTTCTTAACTAGATTATCATTCTTCTCAAAGTAGAAAATTGCCATTTTATCTACTAGTATTTGCTGCTTTACTATTATTAAGCATTAGTCTGGAAGTTCTAACTAGTGCAATACAACAAGAAAGAAGAGATATAAATAAGAGATATGGTATTAATTTTGGAATGGAGAGACAAAGGTGTTTCTCTAGAGGACTCAAGATAATCAATGATAAGAAGCTAATAGGACTAAAAAGAAAGATTTGAAAGAGAATTAAAACTGATCAAAATTTATTAGGTATGTAATAGCCATGTAAAAAAATAAATGGAAACATAAAATATCCTATTCACAAGTGCAACAAAAATATGCCATGCAAAAAATTGAAATATAAGGCCAAAGTAATTTAAATATACATTATTGGAGGAAGAACAGATAGATTACCAGAATATAATAGTCAAGAAATAGATCCATGTATATATAGGAATTTTAAAATATGATAGGTATTTTTTAAATTGGTAGAGGAAATCTGAATCACTCAATAAACAGTGTAAAGATAATTGACTAAACATTTTTTAAAGAATTATTTTATTGGGACCAGCAGTTAGCGTAATGGCTATGTCGCTGGACTCCCATGTAGTCGACCGTGGTTCGTGTCCCGAACCCGGTGGCTTAAACTCACGCTGGGCGCGTGTGCGTGCGTTCCCAGGATCCCGAAAGGAGAATGGAGGAGAAGGGATTGCAGCGTGGCCATCCCCCCGGGGGGTGATTTCTCGCTTTCTATCTTTCTGTCTCTCTCTGTCTGTCTGGCGACCGCACACGCCATATAGCAAAAACCTCTCCAAAAAAAAAAGAAAAGAATGATTTTATTTAAATTTATTTTAATTTGACCATAGAGGGACAGAGTGAGAGAGAGAAAGTGAGAAAGCCGGGTCTGGGACTCCAACCACGGTTGGTCATGTGGGAGTCCAGCGCCCTTAACCACCATACCACCTGCCAGTCCTTTGACAAAACATTTTTAAAATACCATAAAAAAAACTTTCAGATGAACCGAATATTTAAATCCAAAACATTGAAATAAAAGATATATGCTATTACCCCAAGACAAAAACTGTAATCAAAAGACAAAACCAGTGACTATAAAAAATATTATAAAGCAAAGACACTATAAACAACATTGACTATCAAATGATAAGATGAGAAATAAAGTTGAAAGCTGTGGCAAAATGTTAACAGTCATAGGCTATATAAAGGATACTTAAAAGTCGGTATAAACATTAATAATTAGATTTCATTTAAATGAATAAATGACAAATATGAGCTTGGTAGAATTGATTTTTTAGGATTCACCTTTTACACTCGATCATTTATGAAGGTTAGTGACAAGTGCCAATACAATAGATCCAGCTGCTTAAATTGTTCTCCTTTAAATTTAAAATTCAAAGTATCACAGAACTTTATTTATTTGAACAGAGCAGATTATTTCAATGAACTTGATTCCCAAAGTATAGGGATTGAACTCGTTTTAATTAAAATCTTTTGCATGGTACCTAGCAGAATGCCTTACACAGATGGGTGTTTAATGATGATGATGTACATTATTATAATGTTCTCACAATATGTGAAATATTTTATAATCATGTGGACTTTTTTATGACAGCAAACATGACTGATTAGATCAATATCATTTGCATATCATTATGAGATTGATGTACTCCCTTCTCTTCCTTCCTACATCTTAATCATGGCACAGTACACTAAAAGCATGTTAGTAGAATTATGGAAATGTTTGTCCATATATATTCTGTTTAACTCCTTTAAACCGGAGACCTTTTGGGACCTGACCATAAAAAACTGGTTACCAGTATGTCAGTCAACCTGGACTTATCAATGACATTAAGATAGCATCCTTCAAAAGAGCAGCAGTTCCTTTTCTGTATTGTTGGATCTTCAGATTGATAATTCTGCCATTTTCATTTTCTGAAAGTCAGGGTGGCGTGCAAAGAGCTGTTGAACAACATGCTGAATACGAAATGTCAATCCTCACGCTAAACTTTTCCTGTTCAGAGTCTCAAATGAAGACTTTATGGGGTTTTATGCCTTTCTGATTTTGGTGGTCTTTTGAAGACAGACGTCTGAAAGTTGTTGCATTCTGTTAGTAATCGTCTGCCCATGTCCTGCCTCAAATACCATGATTGCTTATGAAAAGTATCTTTAGTAAACTGGATACAGTTTGGCTTGGTTAAAAAAAAAAATGGAGATAATGGTGAGAATTAATCAAGTTAATATGTATAAAAATAAATTAGCATAGTACCAGGTACCCAGCAAAGGCTAAATAAATGTTAGCAAAAATTAAAGACATAAAGGGCCACATAGCTGTTTATTTACTTATTTTTTTTTTATAGAAGACTTTTGCTATAGAGCACATGCTGTCTCCAGAAAGACAGAGACAGAGAGACAGAATGCAAGAAGTCATCCCCCAGGAGGATGGCCATGCCATAATCCCTTCCCCTCCATTCTCCTCGTGGAGAAAACACACACCCAGTGTTTTAAGCCGTCAGGTCTAGGATTTGAACTTTGGTCAACTACGTGGGAGTCTAGCAATGTAACCATTATTCTATCTGCTGGTCCCCATAACTGTTTATTAATTCATCAAAACACTTCTGGTTTATTTAGGACCTAGTTTGTATCAGCAAAACCATTCTTCTGGTCAGTTATACACCATGAGGACAGTGCTAATGGTCCATATGCTTTCTGAGAGTATGAAAATATTTGACACTTTTGAAATTTCATTATCAGGGACCAGCAGTTAGCGTCATGGCTATGTTGCTGGGCTCCCACATAGTCGACGGTGGTTCGAGTCCCAGACCTGGTGGCTTAAGCTCACGTCAGGCGTGTGTGCATGTGAGCCCAAGATCCTGAGAGGAGAATGGAGGAGAAGGGGTTGTGGCGTGGCCATCCCTCCTGGAGGAGGGGTGTGATTTCTCGCTTTCTGTCTCTCTGTCTCTCTCTGTCTGGCGAGCACAGCCCTATAGCAAAAACCCCTCAAAAAAAAAAAAAAAAAGAAATTTCATTATCAGAGCACTGGCCAGATAATGTGGTGGTTAAGGCAGACAGATCCCACACAGCCAACTGTGCAGTTGGAGTCCTGAACCTGGTGGCATGAAAAACACGCTGGGTGCATGTGCCTGTGTGCCCAAGATCCCAAGAGGAAAATAAAGAAGGGGTTGCAGCATAGCCATTTCCAAGGAGGAGTGCTTTCTCTCTCTCTCTTTTTTTTTTTAAATAAACTTTATTTATTTATTTCAATTTGACCAGAGAGGGACAGAGCAAGAGAAGGAAAGTGAGAAAGCAAGCCACCAGGTCCAGGACTTGAACCGCCATTTGCCATGTGGGAGTCCAGCGCCCTTAACCATGGCACCATCTGCCAGCCCCATGCTTTCTCTTTTCTCCTCTATCTCTTTCTCTGTCTGGTGAGTACAAGTAACTGTTACCAGATTTATAAAACACACGCGTGCGTGCACACACACACACACACATACATACATACACTTGTATATATATGTACATGTATATATACCCTCGGGGAGTGGGGATGTGCGGCGGCTTCGGATGACACACCATCTGCCAGCCCCATGCTTTCTCTTTTCTCCTCTATCTCTTTCTCTGTCTGGTGAGTACAAGTAACTGTTACCAGATTTATAAAACACACGCGTGCGTGCACACACACACACACACATACATACATACACTTGTATATATATGTACATGTATATATACCCTCGGGGAGTGGGGATGTGCGGCGGCTTCGGATGACACGGACACGGTCTTCTTCTGCACGGTTTATTGTTCCCCAGGAATCTTACAAGCTTCTTCTCTTTCCCCGCGCCCCCACTCCCATAT
>NW_006199822.1:2699842-2731917 GCF_000334495.1 Tupaia belangeri chinensis
TTTTTTGTTTTTAATAAGGCTTTGAGGGCCTGGAAAACCGGGTGAGAAGGGGAATTTCCCATTAGGAAACTAGAAGGTTGGGGCCAGCCCAACTTCCTAGGGGGGTTAGCAAAGGCAAACAACCTCCCTTTACCCGGGAGCTGATCAAGTTCCTCCCTCTTTGCGGGAGCTCCTTCTCCTCTTTACCGAGGTTGGAAATTAAGGTACAAGTCCTCTAAGAGACTTACCAGTCGACTGCCCTGGACCGCCGAAGTTCTGACTGTCTTTGAAGGCTTTAGTAGGCTCCCCACGCGGGCCACCAGTTGCGGCGGCTTCGGACGACACGGACACGGTCTTCTTCTGCACGGTTTATTTTCCCTGCGCACCCACTCCCATATAAAGGCAACCCAGCCAATCCGCTTATTGTCCATGTGTACAGAAACCAGCCCTCGCAAGAGGATTGGCTGCATGCCGTGTTCCCGTGCTCTCCATGTCCTCCGCCACCGCGCCTCCGCAAAGTTGTTTACCATAAGGTTTGAGCTGGCTTTCTGCCAGGCGCCATCTTAAGGGCCCTCGTCACCGGCTTTAGGGGTGGGCATGTTGTCAGCGTGCCACAGGGATGGCCATGCTCAGTCCCTTCTCCTCCATTCTCTTGGGATTTGGGGCATGTGCACACATGCACCCGGTGTGAGTATCAAGCCACCAGGTCCAGGACTCAAACTGCCATGTGTGAGTCCAGCTCCTTAACCACTGAACCACCTGTTGGTCCCCTTTTTCGGGTTTTCTCATTTATACAGATTTCGGGTCTGCTTAACGATTGCCTAAAAATCATAGCCCTTTGTGAATTAAACCTGGTCATTGTAGCTAAATAATTTTAAAAGCAAAATTATAAAATCTTTTCAAAAGCAGCAAAAAGAGTTCATTACAGGATGTGAGTGTATTTTATGTATGTATGTATGTATGTATGTGTGCATTTAGAGATTTTTTACTGTGGGGCACTTGTGCTCACCGGAAAGGCAGAGAGAGACAGAGAAACAAAGTGAGAAGTCACATCCCAGGGAGGTCAGCCACACCGCAATCCCCTCTTCTCCATTCTCCTTTGGGAGTTTTGGGCATGCTTGCACACAATCCCGAAATAAGTTTCAAGCCTCCAGTTCCCGGACCCAAACTGTAGATGGCCACATGGGAGTCCAGTACCTCAACCAGGTGCCATGACTTGCTGGATCAGTGAGTTTATTTTTTTGGAGAGGTTTTTTGCTATAGGGCACGTGCGCTCGCCAGACAGAGAGACACAGAAAGAGAGAAATCACCCCCTAGGGGGGATGGCCACACGGCAATCCCTTCTCCTCCATTCTACTCTCGGGATCCTGGGCACGCAGGCACGCACCCAGTTTGAGATTAAGCCACCGGGTCCGGAACGCCAACCGCGGTCGACTACATGGAGTCCAGCGACATAGCCATCATGCTCATTGCTGGTCCCATCTTTTAATATATTCAGTATGAACTGTGATGCAGTCTAGATGAGTTAGAGTTAACACTAATTTCCTTGTTAGGCTTCGGCTCTATGAGGCTATTTCACTTGTAATTTTAATCTTTTAAAAAATAATTATTAATTTAATTTTATTTATTCATTCATTTATTTTAATTTGACCAGAGAGAGATACACAGAGAGGGAGAGGGAAAGTGAGAAAGCAAGCCACCAGGTCCAGTACTCGTACTGTGGTCAGCCAAGTGGGAGTGTCCAGCACCTTAACCACCATGCCACCTGCTAGTCCCCTATAATTTTAATCTTAAAAGAACTCAAGAGTCTGACAGTTTCCAGGACACACAAATGATTATCATATTACAGTGTTATAAAGGATATAATTATGTTTCATACAAAAAAAGAAAAAAAGAAAAAACAACAAAGAGGAAAGATCAACTCAAAAATAATTCAGAGAAAGTTTCTTAGCATCGGAGATGGTTGAAGTGGGACTTAAAGTATGAGTAGCCAGGAGTTGTTAGTTGGACAAGGTTGAGATAAGGGAAGGCTATTTGAGATGAGGATGAGACCTGGGAAGACAGGAAGGTATGAAACAGTTTGGTGTGTGCAGTGCAGGAAGTACCTAGAAGGGGAGGCATGGAAGATGAGAGGCAGATGTGAAGTCAGACAGAGGTCAGAAAATGGAGGGAGTACTTTGTGGAATGGCTTTGTCCTATGACAACAGTAAGATCTAACCACTTTTAAAAAAATCAGATTTCTTATTCTGAAAATACTGACTGGTCTGCTGGTAATGTGGATGTTCATTTAGAGACCAAATGACAAGTGAGAAAACATTGACCAAAACCAGAGAACTAGAAATGGGTGGGGGAAGCAAACAATATTTTTGAACTATTCTCTGAAGGCAGTATGTGAAGTGTTTTCACTCATACTGTCCCATTAACCCTCATAGCATACTTGTAGGATTAAAAATAATAAGTACTACTAAATAAATAAGTAAATCTTTAAAAAATACTCTCCCATTTTGAAAGAGAACACAACACCAGAAAGGTCAAGTTAGTGTTTTCAGTGTTAGGCAGTTAAGAAGCAGTGGATGTGAGATTCAAACACAGGTCTCTATTTTACCAAATCACTGAACATTTATTTCTGTACCATGCTGTTTTTCCAGGGGACAGACCACGAGAACTGGAATTCAGGCAATAGCAAATTGTGATCAAAACATGGACAAGTTTGAGAGATACTGAAACGTCGTCATTTCCCAGATTTGGCGTCTAAATGTGGGGAATGAGGGAAGATCCTGGGATGACTCCCAGATAAGAGAAAAACATGGATGAATATAGAGGTGCTTACGTGGGATAGAAAAAGAGATTTCAGACAGTATAGCGGAAGAACAATCTTCAGAAAGGATGTTCGTAGCAGCCTGGATTGAAGATTAAAGCTGGCAGGGCTTGCCTTAGGATGATGGGGATAAGAGGCAGGGAGGTATTAATTGACTTTTGGAGGTCTGATTTACCCTTTTCCCTTGTGTTTTAAAACAAATATAAATCTCAAGTGAAAATTTGGTTTGCTACTTGAAAGAACCACTTTCTAGATCAGAGGAGAGTCTGAGTGAACATTCACCACAGAGTAAATTATCTACAAAATGGTTACTGAGGCTGGAAAGACTAGACCCTCTCCCAGTATTCAGTCAGAACCAGACCTGCCCATTGACCTCAAGAGGATCTTTCTGAACACCATGGAGACCTTCTGAAAACTTACAGTCTGATCAAGGCATTTCTTAGGCTAGGTGTGAATTGTCACATTAAGTAGAGACAGGTATACCAGAGAATATTTGCTCAGGTAATATAAGCTTATTTTAATAGTCAATTTAAAAAATCATTAGGTTAGAAAAGGATGAAATAAATCAATTTAAACTGGTTGTTACACTAAAGAATTCTATTAAGGAATTCCAATTCGCCCATTGTTACAGACTAGACCAGTCTTCAAGTCTCACCAAGGAGCTTATTAGAAATGCTAATTAATGGGCCTTATCTAAGACCACTAGATGAGAGTTCTTGTCTCTTTCTGGGGAAAAAAGCCAGTAACATGCTTGCCTAAGAGCACTATCTCTGGTCTATCTATCTTGATTCTTGCACACTATTTCACTTTCTTTTATCTCTCTCCCAATTCCTTCATCTGAAAACTGGAATCATATTACTTCTCTCAAGCCCGGAAGATAGAATGTGTCCGACATATTTTGTGATTTAATTCTTCAGAGTTAGAAAGAATCAAAAGATAATAGATAATGAGGTGGGAGACGATCTTCTGAGTTATAATCCGAGCAGAAGTTATAAAGTGAATTTATCAATAAATGTGATCAGATGAAATTTCAAAACTCAAAGTAAAAAAAAAAAAAAACTCAATAAATAAATGAAAAAACAAGTTGTAAATGCTGAAAAATTGCTGTATTGTACATGGCAGACAAAAAGTCATTATATACTTCATTTTTTAAAAAAATTCTTGTAAATTGCAGAGAAAAAGATAACCATTTTAGTAGAAAAAGGAATAGACATGAAAGGCAATTCGCAATAGATGAACTAGAGAGGCCAGTGAATTTTTGACCTCACACGAGCTTAAAAAAGCATATTAAAACAAGAAATTAATTTTCACCTACAAATTGGTTTAAAATTGTTAATAACAAATACCTAATATTGTTGTGGTATGGGAAAATAGGCATTATCATAAGCTGCTTTTCAAAATATAAGCTGATGTAAATTTATCTGGGGTAAATTTAGCAAGGCTTCAAAAGTCTTGAAAATATACATGCTCTCTGACCCAGAAAGTGGATCACGTAGATCTGAAAATAATTCATCCAAGGAAAATAATCATAGATTTGCACAAACATTTGTCTCTAAAAACGTTCATCTTAGTATGTTTATAAGAATAAAAAATTGAAAATAACCTAAACCTCCAACAATAAATTGGAGGACAATTTGAATGACAATGAATTGGAAGTTTATTAGGTAACATATGACATGTCCCTAAAATAAATTACTGTGCAGACTTTAACAACTATGGTGTAGATAAAAATCTAATAAAATAAAATAGTGTTTATAACATACTATTAAATAAGGAGTCACCTAATAAAAGAATATGTGCAATCTTATAAAATGCACACGTGTTTATTTAAATTTAAATATCTATCTGTATGTATAGCTATACCTGTATCTGTATCTATAAGAAGGAAGAAGTAGATTCTCTGAGGGCAAGGTTTTAACTCTAGTTTATAGCAGAGCCTCAGAACTGAAAATGGTTATTAGGCACGTAGCAGATTAAAAATCTTATTTCTGATTGATAGTTGTCTATTTTTTTCACTATATCAAAGGGTCTATGTGCCTGTCTGTAAGAAAGACAGAGAGAGAGAGAAAGGGCCTGATAAAATCACAATCTTTTCTTGCTCCAGTCTTTCATTCCTTCAAGATCTTGGATATATGCACCTGGCATATAACCTTTGGGGTCACGACTTGAACCATATGGGAACTAACTGGCTATGTGGGATGGAGCTTCCTCTAAGTAACCCTTAACTGTCGCACAAGGGGCAAGTCCCTCAAGGATGATTTAAAGTCACTTAGAAAAAATGTTTTCTTTATGTTTCCTTAGCTTTTTAAAACTTTCTATAATAAATTTGCATTCCTTTTTAGTCAAAGATAGTAAGTTCTATTTTTTAAAAAAGTGAATGACTAAAATCAGTTATCTACACACCTAAGACCTAATTGTCAATATAGGACTCATGAAATTAAACTTTTTTTTTATTTGCCAGAGAGCATATCTACTCATGGGGTTTGAGGGAGAGAGAGAGAGAGTGAGAAAACCCCTCCCCCCATAGGGAAACGGTCTTGCTTCAATCCCTTCTCTTCCATTTCTTCCCTGTTTCTTATAGATTTTTGGCTCACATACACATACACACACACACACACACCTGGCATGTTTTTCAAGCTACTGGGTCTAGAAATCAAACTGTGGAGTCCACCATGTGATAATCAGTCACCTTAACCACCATGCCATGGGCCGGCCTGGGGCTTAGGAATTTATAACATTCAGTTCAATTAAGGAGAATCAGGCAGTATTGTAGGGAGGTTGACAAATATGTTATTATAATTCTGGAAACGTAGGCTTATTCTGCTGTTTTGTATTGCTCTTACGTAATAATAAGATATTTAGACTTTTCTACTAAGTATCCTTTGGGATCTCAAGATTTCTGTTTCAAGTGTAAAATTTCTTTGAGGTGTATCCGTAGCATTCATGTAAATTTTGCATTGTGCTTCATAATATGAGGGGTCTTCAAAAAGTATGTGGAAAATGTGAGTTATACAAAAACTGCATAGATTTCAAAAAACTTTTTGCACCATATAAATGCTTTTTTTTTTTCCCAATTTTTGCAAAAGGGTGCATGCACTTGTAAAAGATAAAGTGAAATAGCATTCCTCTTATGGGAGACGGTCATGTTATAATCCCTTCTCTTCCATCTCTTCCTTCTGTTGGGGTTTTGTGCAAGCATGCCCATACCTGGCATTTCTCAAGCTCCTTGGGTCCGGGACTGGAACCACACAGTCAACAATGTGGGATCCATCTGCCTTAACTGCTATGCTATGGGCTGGCTTTAAACTCTTACTTTAACTCAGTTTTCCCATGAATGTTTTAAAGTCCCTTCCTGCTTCTAATTTATTTCATATGAAAGTGTTTGAAATTGTTTACCATCAGAGCAAGATTGATTCTCCACAAAATTCTCTATGTGATTCTGTGTGTTGTGTGTCCACTGGCACTCTTTGGGTACATTTGGGATTATGCTTAGCAAGAATGGGTATGTGAGCAGGGTTAGTAGAGTGTGGGAAAATAGAATTTTGTTAGCATGTGTTCAGAGGAGAGGTAGGTTAACTAATTGACATCGATATTCCATCTCCTTGGCAAATATATTTCTGTAGTGAAAAATTTGATTGGGTAAGGTTACATGAGATATGAAGTGTTGAGTACAATGACTAATATGCAGTAAGTAAACTCTTAATAAATGTTAGCTGATTTTAATTATTATTACCATAGAAAGTTTTCATATCCAGATGTCACTGCCACCTACACTGTCAAACTGATAACTGTTATTCTGATTCGATGTGCACCAAGCCACACTCTCAGGCAGGTTTTTCCCATAGGGAGGGAATGATCAAAATTTCTCCTTGAAAACTTAATGAATGAGTTAGTCCTAAAATATCAGCCATCTCCTCATGGCTGTGCACATTTTTTTTTTTTTTTAATCCACAGAGCTGTGAAATAGACCTGTAACATGGTGAGCTTATCAAGGTAATGCTCCTCCAGGCATAGCTGGACCATGAGTCTTTGCTACTCAACAACTATAGCTCATTTCCCTACCCTTGACAAGGGTATACTTTTCTAGTAGGTTCCATAGTTCCCAAAGCAGAAGGTTTCAAAATATCTTGGCCAGGTTCCATGGGGGGAAAAAAAACTAAAAATAAATAAATAAATAAATAAAACATTTCACAATGTGATCCACAACATGCATTAAAAGTTTTATGAAACATATTTACCTTTTCTACATTAATTATGCAAAGCCCCAATGTGTAATAGGCAAAATGCCACTGCCTTGTGATCCACTGATAGTCTCTGACTGGGCTTCCCTGCTTAGTCTGTATTTTTTTCTCTCCTAGCCTGTTTTCTCCTCTCCCTATTTATTCTGCTGACCCACTGAAACTGCGTTAGTCTATGCCTTACACATATGTTCTTCTCCACAATCCACAGAGCTGTGAAATAGACCTGTAACATGGTGAGCTTATCAAGGTAATGCTCCTCCAGGCATAGCTGGACCATGAGTCTTTGCTACTCAACAACTATAGCTCATTTCCCTACCCTTGACAAGGGTATACTTTTCTAGTAGGTTCCATAGTTCCCAAAGCAGAAGGTTTCAAAATATCTTGGCCAGGTTCCATGGGGGGAAAAAAAACTAAAAATAAATAAATAAATAAATAAAACATTTCACAATGTGATCCACAACATGCATTAAAAGTTTTATGAAACATATTTACCTTTTCTACATTAATTATGCAAAGCCCCAATGTGTAATAGGCAAAATGCCACTGCCTTGTGATCCACTGATAGTCTCTGACTGGGCTTCCCTGCTTAGTCTGTATTTTTTTCTCTCCTAGCCTGTTTTCTCCTCTCCCTATTTATTCTGCTGACCCACTGAAACTGCGTTAGTCTATGCCTTACACATATGTTCTTCTCCACCTATGACCCCTGGCTGGCCTTGAGTGCTAACATTATGAGCCCATCTGTTGCTTATATCTTCAGCAGTCATTTATCCTTCCTAGATTTTTTCATGAGTCTTAATATTTTGTTCTATGATCCCTAGCTTTGGTTTAGAATATATGTTCCTTTGGCCTAAGTCCTCTTACTTGCCCTGGTGCCCTAAATTCTGACCTTGGCTTTACCCAGGGACATATAGGAGACCCTTTCTTCCTATACTAAATGTCCTCATTCATTCTACAGACACTTATTGTGCCAGGCACTATTCCCCAGGCCACCAACTCCAACTTTCCCACACTTCGTCCATTCCAGTCCTCCTCCATCTTCCAAATAGGACTGTCTCTGTCCATTCTGAGTGGGAGTAAGCAAGCCCTTTTTCTTGGTTCTTGTGTGTGTGTGTGTGTGTGTGCGTGTGCATGCATATGAGCTAATTTATGAATGACTGATGAATACTTTCTTGGCAATTACAGGCTATTACTACGATATGGGTGTTTTTTCACCCTGATGATTTCTTTCTTATAGATACATAAAAATAATTTTTGGAGGTGTAGAGCTCTAGGTGCAAATCCTGCTCTGCCACTTCACTTACTATATGATATCAAGCATCATTTTCTCATTTGTAACCTCATAAGGGTTTCATAAATTAACAATAAACACACAACAGGTGGTGAATAAATGTTTGTTCATTCACTTTTTTTTTTCTAGTAGTAAAGCATAAATGTGGGAAACTGCACATCAACGAGTCCGAGAGGCCATTTTCATGAGTCTCTTACTATTGCCATCTTAGGCTCAGAGAGTAAACAATTACAAAGGCCACAATTGGCTCCCCTTCAAAAACCTCACCTTCAAAACCATACTCTGATTGGCCACTTCCCATAGCAAATTGGTGAGCTTAGAATTCCTCAAATTTGCATATCCAGCACCTCATGATTGGTCCACAAAGCAACCAATCATAACCCACCTTTCACTATCTTTTCATTCAGCCAATCACGGCCCACCAACATGTATATAACCACGATCCCTGGCCCATAGTCACCAGACGACCCTGAAGACCCTGAAAAGTTGTGACACCGCGTCATCTCCGGACGACCCTGAGCTGCGACACTGCGTCGTCTCCAGACGACCCTGAGTTGTGACACTGCATCGTCTCTGGACGACCCTGAGCTGTGACACCACGTCATCTCCGTGCTGCCCACAATAAAGAGACGACTCTGAAGAGACACTGCGTCGTCTCCGTCTCCGTGCTGTGACAGAGCACCGTTCGTCCCGTCTCTCACTCCTTCCCTCAGGAAACCTGTTCGACTGTCCAGCGGGCCCGGACACATAAAGATAAGATATAGTGTGGCAGTTGATGATGTTAGTGTGTTTTAAACACAGTGTATGAAGTACTTCCTATGCTTTATCTGATTTAATCTTTTTCTTATTTTATTTATTTATTTATTTGGAAGATTTTGCTATAAGGTGTCTGTACTCACTGGAAAAAAAGAGACAGAGAGAAAGAAAGTGAGAAATCACTCCCTGGGGGGATGGCAACGCTACAATCCCTTCTCCTCCTCTCTCCTCTTGGGGTCTTGGGTATGCACGCACATGCACCTAACCTGAGTTTAAAGCCACCAGGTCCGGGTCTTAAACTGTGGTTGACTATGTGCAAGTCCAGCCATGTAACCATTACACCAACTGCTGGTCTCTAACTGATTTAATCTTAGAACAACCCAACAGTGTTCCTTATTATTTTACAGATGAAGAAAGCTGAGATCTAAGGAGATTAATTAACATGGTCAAAGTTGCAAAATTTGTTAATTGCAGAGCTAGATTTGAACCACTAAACTAGAAGAATGTTCAAATGTCCAAAGTTACGATCCCATTTGTGATATAGAATCCTTTAGGGTCAGAATTCTCTCTCTCTCTCTTTTTTTTTTTTTTTAGAGGTTTTTGCTATAGGGCATGTGTGCTCACCAGAAAGACAGAGAGAGACAGAGAGACAGAAAGCGAGAAATCACCCCCCAGGGGGGATGGTCACACCGCAATCCCTTCTCCTCCATTCTCCTCTTGGGATCTTGGGCACGCACGCACATGCGCCCAGCGTGAGTTTTAAGCCACTAGGTCCAGGAGGCGAACCGTGGTCCACTACGTGAGAGTTTAGAGACATAGTCATTACACTAACTGCTGGTCCCAGGGGTCAGAATTCTCTACAGATTAGATTCAGGTTGCTCACCGTATCCACCTGTATAATTTTTTTTTTTCAAAAGATGAAAATTTGTGGATTTTTCCCACTACCTGCCACTCTTAGATTAGGACCTTTTGGGAAACTCTTGGACATCAAGGAGTTCGTAAAAGAAGTTAAAATGCATAATAAAAAAGACTTGTGAACTTTTTGACTCTCTTTTTCGCTCACTGTTTTGTCGAGTTCTGCAGTGGTAGTACTAACCATACTGAGTTAGTTGGCTCAGCCTGAGGACAGATGTGTGAGGACTCTGTCCGGGCATTTGGTTTACTGCCTGACTCACAAAGCTGCCTGCTTCGATGTTACAGCTTCTCAAACATATTTTTGTCAGTTTCAAAAGGCCATTAGGTTACAACGTGCCTAACCACAGTACATCTGTTTGTTTTGGATAATAGTGAGTGCTTTTCCAGCTGTTCATTTTTCTACTTTCCTTTTTTGTCTCCCCAGGGCTTGAGCTTTTAGCATTCATGGGTTTTTTTTCAAGCTGTTAGACCAAATTCAGAATTATCGCTCTAGTATTTCAGAGGACTTGGCATTGTTCATTTTCAGACTTACATTAAACCCTAAAACACCACGCACGTACACATGCACACACACACTTTCGGAATTTGACACCTGGCAGAGCATATTTTCAATGATTACACCTCTTTTTAATATATGAATCTATAGATTATTATTCTTTTTATATGAATTTTTTTTGAATACATAAAACATGAACATGATTATAAAGCCAAAACTATATAACAAGATAGTTTTAGAGAAATCTCACTTCCCAGCTCACCCCCTCCATCCTACTCTCTCCTGTCCTTCGGATACAATTATTTGCAGGTTTTAAAACATTTTAAAAAGTATAATATCCGTACAGTGACATATTTACATGGTAAATGTTCAACTTAATGAATTCTTATAAATTGAACATACTCATATATCTACCTCCAAGTGCAGAAAAAAAAAAAAAAGTATTATCTCCACCCCCAAACCAGCCCTTGCATCCTTCCTGGTCCCCATCCCTCCTCTCTTCTTCCCAGAGACATCTGCTCTGATTTCAAATACTATGGATTAGTTTCAACGGATGTTGAACTAGCTGTAGAATAATACAGTATGGCTTCTTTCATGTTGTGCTTCATTTCAATCAACAATAAAAATTTCAGAGATCCAATTATGACATGTGAAGTCAAAATGTTCCCCCTTTTTTATTGCTGTTCACATATTCTATTATATTGCGTTCACAGTAATGCATAATTTATCCATTTTGCTGTTGATGGAGATACAGGTTTCTAGGTTTTGGCTTTAATCAATAGTGCTTCTTAAAATATTCTTGTATGTTTCTTTTGGCAAACATGCATTTTGGTGGGTATAAACCCAGGAGTACAATTGCTGGGTCATATGGCATGTGTTATCTTCAGGCTTTCATAGATACTGCCAAGGAGTTTCTAAAAGTGGATGTTCCAATTTACACTTCATCTAGCAGGGTATAAGCGTTCCATTTGTTCCTCATATTTGCCAACACTTGATCATTTCTGTCTAGTTAATTTTACCCATTCTGGTAGGTATTTCGCTGTAAGTGTATTTTGTGTTATTCCCTGATGATTAATCATTTGTTCTAGTTTTGGGTTTATTCTTCCACCATTTATTTTTGCGAAAAAAAAAAATACTATTCTATCATTCAAAAAGTAACATATACTGTTTTCTGTTTTGCACATTGCCTTTTTCCCCCTTAAACAATATATTCCATAGTATGTTCAAGTGTATCAAGATCTTACTACATTTTGAGGACCAGCAGTTAGCATAATGGCTATGTCGCTGGACTCCCGTGTAGTCCACCGTGGTTCATGTCCTGGACCCTGCGGCTTAAACTCATGTTGGACGCATGTGCATGTGTGCCCAAGATCCCGAGAGGAGAATGGAGGAGAAGGGATTGCAGCGTGGCCATCTCCCCTGGGACGTGATTTCTCACTCTCTGTCTCTCTGTCTCTCTCTGTCTTTCTGGCGAGCGCACACGCCCTATAGCAAAAACCTCTCAAAACAAACAAACAAACAAAAAGATCTTACTACATTTTTAACAGCTGCATAGTATTCAAATTTTATGGATGTACCTCAGTTTATTCAATCAGTCCCTAACTGATGGACATTTAGTTTATTTCCAAATATTTTTTATTATTATCATACTGTAATTAGTAGACTTGTGCATAAATCTTTTCATATTTTTGCTGCTATGGGATAGACTTTTAGAATTAATATTGCTAGGTCAAAGATAAATTTATATTTAATTTGATTAGATGTTGACAAATTTCTCTCCAAATGGGATTATACCATTTTGTATTCCCACAAGTGATCTGTAAAACATGCATTTACGTCATATATAATAAACATTTTCTCTTAGAATATTCAATAGCCAGAAAATTAAGACACTGGTAATTTTTTTTAAAGCCTTGGGGACCAGCAGGTGGCGTGGTGGTTAAGGCATTGGACACTCCCACATGGCCGACCAGGGTTCGAGTCCTGAATCCGGTGGCTTGCTTTCTCACTTACTCTCTCTCTCACTCTCACCCTCTGTCTCTCTCTGGTCAAATTAAAAAATAAATGAATAAATAAATAAATAATATAATAATTATTAAAAAAAGCGAAGAGCCTTCAAAAGTAAAATATTTGATGATCTATAACACTAAAACTTGGTAAAACACTTCCCTTTTTCCTTCCTTTTTCCCCCCTATTTTCTGTCGTAGAGCATGTGCACTCAACAGAGAGAGGGAAAGTGAGAAATCATATACTCCAGGGGGATGGCTACTTCATAATCCCTTCTCTGGTCTCTTGCGATTTTGGGCATGCATGCACATGCACAGGGTGTTATTTTCTTTTTATTTTTTTCTTTCTCCTCTTTCTCCTCTCTTCTTTCTTTCTCTTCTTTCTTTCTCTTTTTCTTTCTTTCCTTCCTTTCTTCCTTCCTTCCTTCCTTCCTTCCTTCCTTCCTTCCTTCTTTCTTTCTTTCTTTCTTTTCTTTTTTTTTCTTCTTTCTTTTTTAAGAGGAGAGAGATGGGCAGCGAAAGGGACAGTGAAAAATCACCTGTTGTGGGGGGATCACCGTGCTTCAATCCCTTCTCCTCTATTCTCCTTCTGAGATCTTGGGCACCCATGCACACATACCCAGTGTGAGTTTCAAGCCACTGGATAGAAATGGGCCACACCCATGTGGGAGTCCAGCGACATAACTACTATGTCATCTGCTGACCCCACACCAGGTGTTATTTTCAAGCCGCTGGCTAGGGACTCCGTGCAACGAGACAGTGCCTTAACCTTCACACCACCTGCTGCTCCCCCTGATAAAGCATTTTAATGTTTCTTAAATGTATATATATTTAAATTGAGTTCATAATGTAATGCGCACTCTTGGATTTTCATATAAAATGTTTTTTAATGACAGACTATTCATCAAGAATCTTTCTTTTTTAAATTTAAAAAATGTTTTAATTAAATATTTTCCATTCATTCACTGAGCATCGTCACAGCATACAAAATATGATTTCCCATCCAGAATACACTGCATAGTGGTTTAATCATACATATTGTCATTGATAATTTTTCATTTCTAGTTTCATATATATACATATGTGTGTATATATATGTATATATATATTTATATATTTCCCTCCCTATTTTTTTTCCAGAGGTTTTTTTGCTATAGGGCATGTGTGCTTGCCAGACAGACAGAGAGAGACAGAGAGACAGAAAGCGAGAAATCACCCCCCGGGGGGGTGGCCACACCACAATCCCTTCTCCATTCTCTCGGGATCTTAGCCACGCACGCACACGTGCCCAGCGTGAGACCCCCCTATTTCTGACTCTCTGCCATTTCCCACCCTCCAACTACACTCACTCTGTTGTCTACAGTTGTGTTTCATTCCTTTTTCCCCCTACATTTTATTGATTCACAAAATTTCTTAAATAATCTAACTACTTTCAATAGCAAGTTCTGCTGATATTTGTGGATACATGTCTGACTTTAGGAGTGAAACTCTGAGTAGAATGAATATACTATAAAGTAGCACCTAGTCGATGCTATATAGCTTAGTATGGTCATTAACTAGGTATTTTTAAATATATTTTTTAATTTCAAGAAAAGCAGTTTTAGCTTTAATAAATCAAAGAAATGCTAAGGAACTTTGCTTAAAGCCAGGAAACAGGTTAGGATTCTGTTCAAATAGTAGGTATGTGAACCTATTGGCAGCTTAAGACAGGACAAAAATCCTTAAAACTGGAAAACAAAGCCTAGAAGAAAATCAGCAATATTTTAGTCAAAAGTCATAAAATTGTATTTCACCAGTTCAGTCTCATGTACCTAATCTATCTTCTGTTTTGGTTCGATCTTCCCAATTAAATTCTGGTATATAGTATTCAACTTGTCCCTACCATTAAGTTGGCCATATTTTTTTTTTGTTTTTAAACTCTTATTTCTGTGTGTCTGTATTTAATTTTCCTGGTATAGCACTCCTTTGAGAACTTCTTGGAGATCTGGTCTGGTGCTGGTAAATTCTTTCACGTTTTGTTTATCTGAGAATGTTCTTGTCTTTTCTTCTCATATGAAGGATAATCTTGCCGGGTACAGTATTTTTGGTTGAAACTACTTTTGCCTTAACACTTTGAATATATTTTTCCCATTCTTTCTTCACTTGCATTGTTTCCGATGAGAGGTCCACTGTTACCCTGATGGGATAGCCTTTGAAAGTAACTTGACGTTTCTCTCTTGCCAATCTTAGTATCTTGTCTTTGTCTGTGGTTTCGGTCATTGTGGCTATAATGTGTCTTGGAGAAGATCTTCTTGGGTTGATTCTCTTTGGGGTCCTTGGGACTGAATTTTTGAATGCCTCCCTAGGTTTGTGAAGTTTTCTTCCAGGATTTCATGAATTAGATTATCAATGCCCTTATGAGTCTTCACCATCTGGGATAACAAGTTTCCAGATGTTTGGACAGAGATTCTATCTTCTACATCTGAGATTTGCTTTTCTGTATGATCTAGTCTGCTTTTAATACTTTCAAGGGAGGCTTGGACTTCCTGTATTAGAGCCTTCATCTCTAACAGGTCCATTTGATTTTTCTTTATGATGTGTATTCCTTTTTCAGGAAAGAATTTCCTCACCTCCTGGAACTTGTCAGCTCCTTTCTCCTGCCTCTTCTGCAGTTCATTTTCTCTCTTCTCTTCCATCTCTGTTAGCTTTGTAACTATGAATATTCTAAATTCTTAACAGACATTTCCATGAGTTTTATTGTACTATCTGAGGATGAAGAGGAGTTATTCTTTTCCTTCGGAGGAGAGGTATTTTTTTGCTCTCTCATATTTCCTGTGACCCTGTGGTGATTTCTGGTCATCTGATGGATGATGTGTTTCTTCCTAATTCTTGAAGTTCAATCTGAGCGTTCAAGAGCGTGCAGGAGGTGGTCTGCAATCTCTCTTCTGTCCTGTTTTTCACTCTTTGTGCATCATATTCAGTGGGAATTGAGGAATATTCTGACCCTAATTGTATTCAGATGTTTGGATCCTGTTCACTTGGATATATCTAGACACTTAGTGTGTAGAGGCTGAGTAGCCAAGGAATAAAGATAAAGAAAAAAGGAAAACAATTACAGAAGAGGAAAGAAGAAGAAAACATAAAATAAAAAAAGAGGATAATAAAAAAACTTTAGATTTTAATTTTAAAAAGCAAAAAATGAAAACCACATGGTGCACATGCAAAAGCAATATTTCACAGTTCAAGTTCAGTAACCATCTCAGGATGGGCCTGGGTTTGTGTTTTTCCTAAATGGGATGGGGAAAGGCACAAATTAGCACAATAAAGGAGGGCCTAGAGAGTTAGGGAATACTTTACCTTAAAAAAATTTTTTTTATATTAAAAGACACAGGGAAACACAGAGAGACAGAGAGATTAAACGAAGGAGACAGAGGTAGCCCTACCCACTAGAAATGAACCTGGAGGGAGAAGTCTCAGCAGAAAATCTTCATAAAAATGAAGATTTTAGTCAAGGAAAACAATATTTCACAGCTCAAGTTCAGTAGCCATCTCTGGATGTGCCTGGGTTTGTGCCTTTTGCACTAGAAAAGAATTTTTTTTTTTTTTTTGGAGAGATTTTCGCTATAGGGCGCGTGTGCTCGCCAGCCAGATAGAGAGAGACATAGAGACAGAAAGTGAGAAATCACCCCCCAGGGGGGATGGTCACGCCGCAATCCCTTCTCCTCCATTCTCCTCTCGGGATCTTGGGCACGCACGCACACGCGCCCGGCGTGAGTTCTAAGCCACCGGGTCCGGGACGCGAACCGCGGTCGACTACGTGGGAGTCCAGCGACATAGCCATTACTCTAACTGCTGGTTCCCACTAGAAATGAATTTTGAGGGAGAAGTCTCAGCAGAAAATCTTCATTTTTTAGTCCTAATCAAGAATCTTTCAGTTGTGAATTTAAAAAAAAGAAAAAGGTGAAGTGCTAGCTAATTCATGCTACTGGGAAGTCAAAGTCAGCCTTGTTAGCTTCAGGTATGGTGAGATTCAGAGACTCAAACAATATTGATGAAAATCCTTCTCTCAGGAACCAGCAGTTAGCGTAATGGCTATGTTGTTGGACTCCCACGTAGTCGACCGCAGTTCACGTCCTGGACCCGGTGGCTTAAAACCCATGCCGGGCACGTGTGCGTGTGTGCCCAAGATCCCGAGAAGAGAATGGAGGAGAAGGGATTGCGGCGTGGCCATCCCCTCTGGGGGGTGACTTCTCGCTTTCTGTCTCTCTGTCTCTCTCTGTCTGGCAAGTGCACGCGCCCTATAGTGAAAAACCTCTCAAAAAAAAAAAAAAAGAATCCTTCTCTCTCTCTCCATCTACCACCTTTGCTTTTTGCAGTGTTAGTTTCTTTGTTGGCAGGTTAATGCCAGTTTTTTATTTCCTCAGTAGCTTGCAATCTCAAGCCAAGAGACTGTCTCTTGCTAAGCATCCACATTACACTCCACAAAAGGATTCAGGCCCTGACTGAGTCACAAATACTTCTCCTGTCAGAGAACGTAGGGGTCCCTTGATTGACGATATTGCCAGAAGCAAATAGAATAAAGAAAGTGGAGGTCCAAAGAAAAGATTGCAGGGGCAACTCTAAAGTAACAGGCACCATTTATAGCTGCAAATACTGTTGTTCGAACTCAACTGTAATCAATCTGGTCTCTCACTCGTGTTCACTTTCACATTTGGTTGTTCCAGATTGTGATGGTACAGTATATATTGCCATAAATATTTTTATATTCGACACTTTTGTTTCTTTATGATATATCTTTATACATGATATTACTGGGCTAAGGATATGGCTATTTGACATATATTTGCCAAATTCTTCCCAGTAATACACTCTTGACAGTAAATGATGGGACTCCTCTTCTATTACACCCCAGAGAACATTATACATTTTAATTTAATAGGAGTTATCACATTGCTTCATACTTAATTTGCACAAAAGTATCTGTTTTGCTTATAGTAGCTATTCAATACATAGCTCTTCACTTAACATTGTGTATTTTCATATATTTTATCAAATGCCTATTTATTCATCTTCTAATTTAAAAATTTATAAGGTGAAAAGAAGAAGAATGTTTCTGTTTAGTTAAGAAATGACAGATCCCTATACCTCCCCACCCCACCTCCACCCCTGTATTTGTGGAATGTCCTGAGTAATACTTAGATACAGCTGTGTCACCAAGAGGTGACTTGTGGGCTGTGTGCAGCTAGTCATCATTTCTTCAGCTCTCCCAGTAAAGCTGCTCCAGGTAAACATACAATTTAAAGACAGTTTGCTTGCTATGCCAACTGGCAAGGCAAGTCCCCTCACTCTTTTTCACTAAATTGTAACCAATAAACTCCTTTCTATATTAAGAAAGTCTGGAACTATCACTAACTTTGTTCATTGCTATGTTTCCCAAATTATGGGCTCAGAACCAGCATAATTAGAATAACCTAGGAACTGGTTAAATGCAAATTTTCAGACTCTACCTGAGACCTGCTGTATCATCAAACTCTGTATATGGGAACTAGTATTCTGGATGTGTGTTTGTGTCTATGTGTTTAATTGTGATCAAAGACACAGAACATAAAATTTACCATCTTCAATGTTTTTAAACTTTTTCAAATTCAATAATAAAAATTGTGTTTATTATATACAAGATGATGTTTTGAAATATATATGCATTGTGAAATAGCTAATTTGAGATATATATCACTAAGATATGGATTGCCTCATATACTTTTCATTTCTCTGTGCTGAGGATATTAATCTTTTTTGTGTTCAGTAGTGTTAAGTATACTTACATTGTTGTACCATCAATCTCCAGAAGACTTTTTATCTTGCAGAACTGAAACTCTATACCCATTAAACAACAATTTCCATTCTCTACTCTCCTCAACCCTTGGCAACTAACTGTCTGTTTCCTGTTTCTGTGAATTTGACTACTTTAAGTACCACATATAAATGAAATCATACATTTGTCCTTTGTGATTGTTTTATTTCACTAACGTAATATTTTCAAGGTTCATCCATGTAGCATGTGCCCTTTTCAAGGTTGACTAAGATTTTATTGGATATATAAGGGGATTTTAAAAAGTTCATCAAAAATACATGTTATAAAAAAGCTATGTGAAGGTCTAAAACTATATTTTGCATCAAAATAAACTCATACTTTCATTTTTTCATGAACTTTTTGAAGTCCTCTTGAATAGATTACTTTATCTTTATCAGTCATCTATCAATGCATACTGGGTTTTTTCCATCTGCCAATCTGTGTTTTAACAAGCCTTCTGTGACTCTCATGCATAATTAAGTCTGAGAACTCCTGATTAATAGGAAATAAAAGTGTAGTGATTGTCATCTTGACAGATTTAGAATTCTTTTTAGAATGTTTTAAACTGCATTTGATAGAGCAAGTTGATCTGCATGATGCATGTGACTCAGGACAAAGTTTCATACCTCTTGATTATAGTCATCTCACAAGGGTTCAGTATGGAATGCCACAATGCCAAATAAAAAGTATTTAGTAATGTTTAAATAAAAACTGTGTTCTATTAAGCAAGAATATATATGATGATGAAATGACTGAATGGGCTAATCTGATCTTTGAAAGGTGAGAACTGGACTGAGATT
This sequence comes from Tupaia belangeri chinensis, assembly GCF_000334495.1. Taxonomy (NCBI): domain Eukaryota; kingdom Metazoa; phylum Chordata; class Mammalia; order Scandentia; family Tupaiidae; genus Tupaia; species Tupaia belangeri. Next base: position 2,718,972 of record NW_006199822.1, read on the forward strand.
AAAATTTACTTAGTTTAAAGGGTAAAGTGGATAAAGAAAAAGGGATGAAATCAAAGAGCATATGCCATAAATAAGGTCAACAGAAACAATCTATATTATTCTCACCATGGAATTCAGTGGGCTGTTCATGAAGTTGACAGCGCTATTTCCAATGAACTGAATTCTTTTGCAGTTACCAGGGAACATTTGCAGTTATGTAAACCACCATAACAATGGTAGTCAAATCTCATGAAATGGAACAGTAGCTGACAACCTGAAGTAAGTGGGCAGTTAACCCCATGGTGATATGCATGGTGAGCTAAATGGGCTTTGGAATGTGGAGACTCAATTTTCCCATAAGAATTCCAGCAAGAGAATGCTGTTGGAGTCAGAGTGTAATACTAGACAGGCTAATGATATGATTTAATATAGAACTATTAATTCTTGCTCAAGAAATGGACACATATTTGGTTCTAGTGAATTTTACTTGGAAGGACAAACTATCCAAATAATGGTATACTTGATGCATAACACAAGATAGATGACAATTATATGAATGGATGAGTGTGTTATGGGTGAATAAATAACATAAATAGATTAATTTTACTCATATTTATTGAGTACCTATAATGTGCTGGGTAAAGAGAGGCACTAGTATATATAAAGATGAATAAATCAGGAGACTCTCCAGTGAGTGAGCAAATAAATGCATAATATATTCTAATTTGTGTGGCATCTCTAGTTTTCACTACTAAATTGATTATGTGACCTTGAATGAATTCCTTAACCTCTGTAAGTCTCAGTTTATTCATCTCTAAAAGCTGGCTATGTATAAATGTCTTAAGATGTTAAGATAGATGATCTTCATGATTCTTTTACAGTTTTTGGATTCTATTTCTTATTTATTCATGTATTTTAGAGATTTTTGTTATAGGGCACATGTGCTCACCAGAGAGAAAGAAAGAGACAGAGAGAAAAAAAGTGAGAAATCACTCCCCATGGAGGATGGCCATGCTGCAATCTCTTTTCCATTCTCCTCTTGGGATCTTGGGCACACACGCACATGCACCTGGTGTGAGGTTTTTTTTTTTTTAATGTATAAATTCTTTTTTAAAAAATGTATTTATTTTTTATATACATTCAACGACATTGTTTAGCTTATGAAGTGAACATTTTGATATGAGTTTTAAGCTACTGGGTCTGGGACTTGGACCAGGGTCAGCTACGTGGGAGTCCAGTGACATAATCATTACACCATCTGCTGGTCCCTTTATGTTTTAATTTTGAGAGAGGGATGCTCTTATTTATTAACTCATTCAGCAACATATTATTTTTAACTTTTTATTTATTTATTTCCTCATGAGAGGGAGTTCTCATGGGGCAGGAGGCCTTTTAACAGGATCTTCATGTCTCACTTCACTCCTAGCATCAGCTAGCCCCAGATCTGGATGCAAACCCAGAACCTTCCTATGTGGATCAGCCTCACAGAGCATTGTGTTATTACTGTCCCACTGTCTGGCCTCCTCATTCAGCAGTGTTTGTTGAGTATGTGTAAGACGCTGTGCTATAATTTTCCCATAACTTATTAAAATCACTTTCCTTTTTTGTCACTAAGAAACAGCCCTGCTAAATGTCAGGGAGAAAAAACCTTCCTGAACAGATAACTATAAAATTCATACTAAAATAGTAGGCATTCTGGTTCTTGGCATAGCCCTGACCAGGAACTTCATTCTCTTCTACCTTCCTGGAGTTTCCAAGTTCCAAGAAGTAATCATCAAAAGCCTTGTGGTGGGAACCAGCAGTTAGCGTAATGGCTATGTCACTGGATTCCCACGTAGTCAACCGCGGTTTGTGTCCCGGACCCGGTGGCTTAGAACTCACGCCGGGCGCGTGTGCGTGCGTGCCCAAGATCCCGAGAGGAGAATGGAGGAGAAGGGATTGCGGCGTGACCATCCCCCCTGGGGGGTGATTTCTCGCTTTCTGTCTCTCTGTCTCTCTCTGTCTGTCTGGCGAGGGCACGCGCCCTATAGCGAAAACCTCTCCAAAAAAAAAAAAAAAAAAAAAGCCTTGTGGTTGGTGCTGCCTCAATGTGATATCTTCTAAAACTCTGTAAGGATCTCCAGGCCTTTCCATTAATCAGCAATACTGCACAGAATTTTCTTTTCTTTTTTTTTTCTTTTACATCATATCAGAGGCATTTGGTTATTTAAAGATTTGGGTCTTTATAAACACATCCGTCCCATGTGATAGAGAAATGAGACTAGCAGATGTTACTTGATTTTTCTTTTTACCTAGGGATTTCATGGTATCTGTTTTTCAATTTCCAACTAAGTATTAAATGCTTCTATAATTTAAGTGTTTCATTTAATTAAACTTCAAAATGTATTTAAACTCAAGATCAACCTAGATAACTTGAAAATAGAAACAATCAGAGCAGTTCTGCCAGTTCAGGCTTGATCTAGTATATTCTATTTTAAATGATTTAGGCGATAAGTATAGTTCTAGTAGTTATTGGGCAAGCCAGCTCCAGATTCTTGAGTCTTTCAGGGTTATATTTATCCAAGTAAGGCTATCACATTCTATCTGTGCTTCCTGTCATTTTAAAATTAGCCCATTTGTTGGGCCTGAAATGGGTGAGGAATAAGTATTTGCTTAAAGTTACAGCTGGTTGCCAAGTCTGCATCATGCAGCAAGCAACATTTTTATTATAGCAGAAGAGCACCTTGACATCCACAATAAATATATACCCGAAAAGTTATGTTTAAGTACCTAGTTTCAGCATCTTGCTACTGTCTGTGTTTATGGGTTATTGCTCTGCCACTTGAAACATAATTGAATCCAGCAGTTTTCATTCAGCACAAATGTATAAAATAGATTACTTATTGTTCGCTATACTGAGTGATGTCTATAAACTAGGCTTAGGGGAAAAAAATAAAGGGTGGTTTACATGCACGTCTATGTTGGTGATTTTCCTCAGAGATACTATGGGCAATATTTGATAATAGCGGACAGATTGACTTTTAAAGTATGATAATTCCTTTTTAATGACTATGTGTCCCAAACAACATCTTTTCTTGTGGCAGTAGTAAATTTATACTCAACATAATAAAAGTAATTACATAAGATCTTTAGGAATGTGTTCTGGAGGTGTATTTCCTTCCTGAAGACCCTGAGTAGGCTAACACTCTGCCTTCTCTTTTCTGAAGGTTTCTGTCAGCAGCCTGTCCATGTCTGAATGGTTCCTTCCATGGGGCACAGAATCCTGCTTATCTCCATCATCTGAACTCTGAGCCACCTTGTCCACTTCTCAGGAAAGAAAGATCTTTCTGAAAAAGAACATACTTCCTCTTTCTCTATTGCTTCTCTAGACTCAGCCCTGAGGTGGTAAGAACGTGGCCTAACCCAGCGTCCTCCCTTCTCCATCACCATTCTGATGACTCTCTTCTGCACTACCGGGTACGTTAGCCTCACCATTTGTCTAGTCCAGTCCATGCTTCATGTGGAAGTCAGTTTTTCTGGAAATGCAAATTCCATTAGGCCACAGACCCACGTGAAATCCTGTGTGATTCTTATCACCCCCAGAATGTAGTTAAAAATTTTGAGCGTGCATAGAAAATGGTATCACCTGACTCCTCTTGCCCAACCAACCTCATTTCCTGCCACTTGGATACACCTGATTTATCTTAAACAGATCTTAAACCTGAATCACAGTTCTGTCCCTCTTTTTTTTTTTTTTGGAGAGGTTTTCACTATAGGGTGCGTGTGCTCGCCAGACAGACAGACAGAGAGAGACATAGAGACAGAAAACCAGAAATCACCCCCCAGGGGGGATGGTCACGCCACAATCCCTTCTTCTCCATTCTCCTTTCGGGATCTTGGGCACGCAGGTACACATGCCTGGCGTGAGTTTTTAAGCCACTGGGTCCAGGATGCGATCCGCGGTTGACTACGTGGGAGTCCAGCAACATAGCCATTATGCTAACTGCTGGTCCCAGTTCTGTCACTCTTGATGCTTGGAGCACTTCTCTAGCTTCTTCACTTGAGTGATACAAATGAATCCTTCATTTCTGATGGGAAGCTTCCCTGATCTCCATGGTGAGTCAGGGTTTTTCTCATCCCTGTGCCTAATATTATTCCAATACCTATCACAGCTATTTATTCATTTATTCTTCTGTCTCTCTTTAGACAAAGAGCCTGCCATGTCTGTAATACTAGCTATTAAATCTTTCCCTTTATCTATTATGCCTCTGAGAACAACAGCAGAGCCATAAGTGTAGTAGTTCAACTTGTAGCGAGAATGAACTCATTCACTCATATTTGTTCTGATCAACTTTTTCAAACAGCTTTGTTACCAGAGGGCTGTTTATGTTACTAACACTATATCTAGAGCATCTGTTTCCAAATAATTTTGTGCTTAATTGGTGCCACAATAGGGCTTCATATTAGCAGTAATGTCCCAAAAATATCACTTGGCCACAATACTTTATGCAGTACAGCAGCTTATGCCAAATATAATGATAATAACTGAACCTGGAACCCCAGGCAAACATTTCACAAAGACTCTATTTATTTAGCTGTTTGTGAAGAGGCTCTCAAGATCTGCCTTTTCATGTAGTCTCCTACTGAAAGGGAGCTATTGGAATAGGATGTATATCTATGTTTTGTTATTTAATAGTTAAGTGCAGTGCATCCATATACATCATTAAAGATAAGAGGTATCATTAAGAAGTTTATGGAAAATATTGGGTTGTTGGAAAAGTCATGACATTCTTTCCTATGCAAAAATGCATCATAATGTTTCTGATGACCCAATATGTATTATATAAAGCTACACATTCATTAAATTTTATTTTACCAAGATAAACTTGTACTTTAATTTTTCTGTGAATTTTGTGAAGTATCCTTGTATAGTTTTCTTTCCTAATCAAGATATACCAATACTGAGGGGAGTTTCTGTCCTTTTGCTTTCAAGGGAGTTAGGAAGAAAGAATTCCTCCAGAGTCTCCTATTTTCAGGTGTTTGGTTCTTGTATACACAAACCTAACTGCTTCAAATGTGGACGGAGGTTGCACTGACAGATAGAAAGTAAGGTGGTAGACCAAGTCATCTGGGACACAACCTGGACTAGTGAGCCACTCCTCCACCACAACAGACTGGGCAGGGGTCCTTGTTCATGAACTCAAGCCATGTGGCTTGGCTTGGGCCTGCCTGTTGGTCCTTTTATTTCTGGAGTTGCAGGGTCTCCCTGTTGGTCTTCCTTTTTGGGACTACAGGGTCTCCTTGTTGCTCTTTCTTTCTCTCCAAGCAAGGTTGTATAGCCTGGGTGAGAAGTTTAGACTTTCTTGCAGGGTCAATGGGAAACCACTGAAAGTTTTAAGTAGTGGAGAGCTGTGATCAGATTTTTAAAGAGACACCTATGATTGCTATATGAAAAACTTCAAATCTGATATTTGTAACAACTATCTTTTTAAAGAAATTCAATTATAATCTTCACTCAATTTTTCTTTTTAATTTCTAAAACTTAGACCAAGTTTAAAGGAGAAGTAGAAAGTCACATTCCACTAATCATATTTAATTACTGGGTTATTCAGGGACAAAGCATACCAATTTGTTTTTCAGCCATATTTTTACTAATTCCAGACATGTGAACTTTGAAATTCAATAAAAACAAGAACAAAGACACTTTAAAATTTGTAGGACAAATGTCACAAAAGCAAACCAATGGAGTACCAAAGACATTATTTGAAGTCCAGTGAGTGGGGTGGGCAGTGGTGGTAGGGTTTGTGGGTGTTGGTATGCTGAAAATTCAAGTGCTTCTCTGTTGACTTTGGAAAAAGTTGAGCAGGACCTAATTCTAAGTCCTAGAGGATGTGTGACAACATCTTCAGAAATCAGCAACTGTAACAAAATGGAAAGGTAAATGAATATTTGCAAAAAAGAAGATTACTTTATCTGAGCGGCCTATGACATTTTTTAAGAAGTTAATTTATTTCATGGGGGAGAGGTGTAACTCCTTGACAGGATCTTGTCGTGCTGAAATCTTCCACATTGCCTCTCAGCCAGCCAGAATCAGGAACATGCATGAGCACCCTCTCCCTCTCATGTGTACATTATTTTTTTTTTCACATTTATTACAAATATCCTTATTTTTATTATTTAGTTTCTAAGATCTGCTCTTCCTTTTGGGGAAACATTTACTGTAATTTAAAGATGGATTTTATTAAGAGTTAAAAAGATCATTAAAGGATCCTAACTGGGTGATTAGTCAATCATTAATAAGTGGCTAATTAACCAATTGTAAGTGAATAGGTTGTAGGACAGTTAAAACTTTTATTATTTTGAGAAATTTATTTTACAAATAACGATGTTAACAGTAAAGACAATAGTAAGATCAAGATGAAATGCCTATTCTGATATTTATAAAACTACCTTTTTACCTCTTTTGAAGAAGAATGTTTAATTTATACAAATATTATATGCTTACTGTTGGGACCAGCAGATGGCATAATGGTTATGTCGCTGGACCTCCATGTAGTTGACTCTGATTTGCATCCTGGACTTGGCAGCTTAAAACTCATGTTGGGTGTGTGTGTGTGTGAGTGCCCACAATCCCAAGAAGAATGGAGGAGAAGGGATTGTGGTGTGGGGGGTGATTTCTCACTTTCTGTGTCTCTGTCTCTCCGGGAAGTGCAGGTGCCCTATAGCAAAAATTTCTCAATAATAATAATAATAATAATAATAATAATAATAATAATAATAATATATGCTTACTATAAAAAGCACGTGTTGAATAAAGAATTTGAAATCACCTTTCACAAATAGCCACTATTTACTTTTTGCTGTATTTCTTTCTAGAATAAAAAAACAAAGTCTATTTACTTTTTTCATGTGAGAGAGAGAGAGAGAGAGAGATAGAGAGAGATACTGCCTTCAATAGGGTCTCACATCATGATCCTTCCCTCAGCCTTTCCAGTCAGCCAGGGTCATGGCACATGTGCTAAAACAAAGCAGAAATAGGTTGATCTTGGAGCTGAATTCAGTCTCCTATATGGTTTACAACATCAAGGAGTGGTGTACTACCACTGCTCAACCATGCTGGGTCTCTCCAGATTTTTTCAGCATATATTTTAAAAATAGCAATATTTTAAAAATAGCTATATTAGTAGAATTTAACTTTACATACAGCTGTATATCCTAGTTTTGAAATGTATTTTAGTTTCCCATATGATTATTCCTTAGAATAATTTTAATGTTTGAGTAATAGTCCCTTGAATTATTTTGTGGTAATTTATGTGGCTTTTATTTAATTTTTGTTATTAATAGAAATATGAAAATATCTTATAAGATTTCCAGAAAATGGTGTTTCTGAATTATAGATATGAACTCTTTAAAATTGCCCTTATATTTGCCAAACTCTATGGAAAGGTCATTCCAATTTGTGCTCATAACAGTTATATATAGGAGTGCCCTTCTCAATTGCACACTTTCTTGCATTTAATATAATTATTATTTTAATAATAATTGCTATTTCCATAGACAAAAATATCACAGTATAGTTTTATTGACACCTTCATGGAGGCATAATTGAGATACAGTAAACTATAGATATTTAAATACAATTTGATATATTTAGAGAATTATATCACCTGGGAAACCATCACCATAATCCAGAAAACAAAGATATCCATCATCTCTAAGTGTTCCTCCTGCTCCTTTGTGATCTCTCCCACCTTTCTGTCATTGTTCTGTACCCCGACACCATCCCTAGGCAACCACTGATTAGCTTCAGTTATACATTAATCTGCATTTCTTTAAGTTTATATGGAGTATGTAAATCAGAGTATGTACTCTTTCGATCTGGTTGATTTCACTAAACAGTTATTTTGAAGTTTTTCCTCATTGTAGCATATATCAGTATGTTTTTTCCTTGTTCCTGTGTAGGTATTTCATTGTGTGGCTATACCATCGTTTGAATAAGCATCTGCCTGTTGATTGTCATTTGGATTGTGTCCAGATTTTGGCCATTACAAATAAAGATGCTATGAATATTTATATATAAGTTTTTGCATCTTCATATATGCTTTCATTTTTCTTGTTCTAATACCTAAGAGTAAAATGATTGGCTCATAGGGTTGCTGTAACTTCTGAACTCTCAATTCTACTTTCCTCTATCCATTTATCATACATCTGATGTTTGGCTCTACACCTATACCAGACTTTCATGCTTGATGTAGCTTTAAAATAAGTCTTGGACTAAAGTAGTGTTAACTCTCTAATTTTGCTGTTTGTTTTTTATTATTATATTTTTTTCCCAAGTCATTTTGGTTACTTTGGGCCCTTTGCATTTCCATGTGATTTTAGAATCAGGTTTTGAAATTTACGTAAAAACACGTCTCCTGTGATTTTTAACTGGGTCATATTCGACTTAAAAATTTATTTAGGGTGACCAGCAGTTAGCGTAATGGCTATGTTGCTGGACTCCCATGTAGTTGACCACGGTTAGAGTCCTGAACCCGCTGGCTTAAACTCACCCTGGGCGTGTGTGCGTGTGCCTAAGACCCTGAGAGAGGAGAATGGAGGAGAAGGGATTGCGGCATGGCCATCCCCCCTGGAAGGTAATTTCTTGCTTTTTGTCTCTCTCTCTCTCTGTCTTTCTGGCAAATGCTTGTGCTCTATAGCAAAAACCTCTCAAAAAATTATTTAGGAAAAATTTACATATTATAAATATGGAATCTTCTGATGAAAAAAATAGGCCTATCTCCACATTTATTTTGATCTTTAATTTCTCACAGAAATGTTTTGTAGTTTTTGGTATATAAGACTTGTATGTTTTTTGCCAGATAGACCTGAAGGTATTTCATGCTTTTTGATGCTACTATAAATGATACTTACAGAAATTCTACTTTCTTATAGTAGTTGCTAGTATATAGAAACACTCTCAATGTTGTATATTAACATGAAATCCTGTAACCTTACAGAACTCACTTACTAGTTTTTTGCTTGTTGTTTGTGTTTGGTAGATTTCATTTTTTTTTCCATAGATAATCATGCCATCTGTAAATAACTTTTATTTCCTCCTTTCAAACCTGGATGCCTTTTTCTTTTTCTTGTCTTATTGTATTAGCTAATGCTCTAGTAATATGTTGCATTTAAATGGTATAAATATACATCTTTGTCTCATTCTTGCTTTCAGTGGAAGATTGACTCTTATACATTTAGTATGATGTTTATCTGTAGGTTTTTTTATAGATGCCCTTATGAAACTGAAGAAATTTCCTTCTATTCCTAATTTACTGAGAGTTGTTATTGAAAATAGGCATTAAGTTTTGTTTATATGTTTGTTCTACATTTATTGAAATGATCAAAGGATTTTTATTTTATTTTTTAAAGTTCGTTAGTATAGTGAGTGACATTTAAAACTTTAAAAATATTAAACCAAACTTGCATACGTGGGATAAACTCCATTTGGTTATGATTTTTTAAAAAAAAAATATATTCTTGGGGGCCAAACAGTGGTGCAAATGTAAAGTGTGATGCATTGCAAGACAATCCCACATAGTTAGGTCCATAGTTTAAGTCCAGAGACCTCCCTAAGTACACTGGACTTGTGCTTGCCCATGATCCAGGAATGGTTGGAGACTGAGGTTACATCATGTTATTCAGTCACTGTTAGAGGTACTGTATTTCTGTCTCCATCTCTGGGTTTCTCTCTCTCTCATTCATGGAATTAATAAACCTTAAAAATAAAAAAGGGACCAGCAGATGGTGTAATGGTTATGTCGCTAGGCTCTTATATTGTCGACTGTTGTTTAAGTCCTAGACCCAGTGACTTAAAACTCACGCAAGGTGCATGTGCATGTGAGCCCAAAATTCTAAGAGAAGAATGGAGAAGAAGGGATTGTGGTGTGGCCATCCTCCCTGGGGAGTAATTTCTTGTTTTCTGTTTCTTCCTCCCTGGGGAGTAATTTCTTGTTCTCTGTCTCTCCATCTCTCTGGTGACCACACGTGCCCTATAGCAAAAATCTCTGGAAAAAAATTTAAAACATATATTGTTGGATTCAATTTGGTAAATTTTTGAATGTATGTTCACGAGGAACATTGGTCTACAGTTTTGTTTTCTTGTAATGTCTTTGATTTTGTATTAGTGTAATGTTTTCTGGAACAGTTTGCATAGAATTAGTATTATTTCTTCCTCACATGTTTGGTAGATTTTGCTAGAAAAGCCATTTGGGCCTAGAATTTTCTTTGTGGGAATTTTTTATTTTAATTACTATTTTTATTTCCTTGTTTCTTCCTGGACATGGTTTGATAGTTTGTGTCTTCCTGGAATTTTTCTATTTAATCTAAGTTCTTGAATTTATTGACATAAAGTTATCCCTTGTTATCCTTTAGTATTTGTGGAATTTGTAGTGATGGCATCTTCCAAATATAGATATTATTAATTTGTAAATTCCTTTTTTTGCTAATCTATTTGGTTTGAAGTTAATAATTTTAATGATTTCAAAAAACTAGCTTTTGGTTTTATTAATTTTTGATCCATTTTTAATTTTCTTTCTTTCTTTTTTTTGGGTAGAGGTTTTTGCTTTAGGGCACATGTACTCACCTGAGAGAGAGAGACAATGAGAGGGAAAGTGAGAAATCACCACCCAAGGGGGATGGCTACACCACAATCCAATCTCCTTTCAGGATCTTGGGCGTGCACACACATGTGCCCAGCATGAATTTCAAGCTACCAGGTCTGGGACTGGAACCTTGGTTGGCCCTGGGAGTCCAGCAATGTAACTGCCATGCCTCTCCTGGACCAGATTTTATTCATTTCTGCTATGATCTTATTGTTTCTTTTCTTCTACTTACATTAGGTTTAATTTGCTGTTTTGTTTTTGCTTTTTTTGTTATTTAAGTTTGAAGGTAAGGTCACTAATTTACAATTTTTTTTTTTTAAGGAAGATATAAACTTTCTCTTAAATGCTACCCTAAACTCGACTTTAGCAGTATCACAGAAGCTCTGATATTTTGTATTTTTATTTCCATTCAATTGAAAATACTTTCTTTTTTATTTTAAAGAATTGTTTTATATAACTTTATTTATTTATTTTTAATTTGACCAGAGAGGGACAGAGCAAAAGAGAGGAAAGTGAGAAAGCAGTTTTCCTTTTTTATTTCTTCTTTGACCTATGAATTAGAAGTATGTTACTTAGTTTCTATAGATTTGTGGATATTCTAAGGATATTTTGTCTTCGAATTTAATTCTGTAATCATAGAATATATTTAATATGACCTAAATCTCTTAGAATTTAATGATATTCATCTTATGGTCTCCAAAATGGTCTGATATGGTAAATATTCTGGGTGCAGTTGAGAAGAATGTATATTCTGGTCTTCTTGCATGGAGCATTCTATAAATGTTCATTAGGTGTGAGGGTATGCAGCCTGGCAGTTTGAAGCAGTAATTTGCATGCCTTGTTACTTACTTACTTGAGCTGACTGACACATGCCCTAGATGCTAGGGGCTTGTGGAAATATCTGTAGGTCATGGGAAACATACTGACCCTGGTTAGGTCATGCCATGCCTATTCTATATAACGTTTATGGCTTACACATTATCCTCTTTGATGTAAACTCAGATAGCCTTCCTCAGAGTTGCAGAGAAACAGCATAAGTAAACTGGCTTGACCTATGACACATAACGTAACAAGATCACACATGATAGTAACAAGGTCAAAAAAAATTTACACTAAAGTCCTTATCTCGTAACTGTAGAACTTAAACCACATCCTTGAAAGCTTGCATAGAGTTCATTGTACCTGATAAAATGTATAAATAATCTCAGCACAGCTTGTCTATGTTCACCTGCATCTCTGCTTCTGTGTCTTCCTCCTTTTTCTAACTTTTCTTTCATAAGACCAAGCCCCGAGGACAGATGCCAACAATTAAGTCAAATTGGCTGATACCATTGTTCATATCTTCCATATTCTTACTGATTTTCTATCATTTATCAGAGCCTATGTCCAAGTAATATTTTTAAAAATTATTTTATTTAACTTTATTTATTTATTTATTTATTTTAATTTGTCCAGAGAGGGGCAGAATGAGAGAGAGAGAGAGAGAGTAAGAAAGTGAGAAAGCAAGCCACCAGGTCCAGGACTTGAATAGCAGTTGGCATGTGGGAATCCAGCACTCTTAACTAACATGCCACCTGCTGGCACCAATCCGAGTAATATTCTAACTACTGCATATATAGGACAAGAAACATAGTTCTATTTCTCCCCCCTGACCTTTGTGATATTATTGTCATACATTTACTTGAACAAATGGTATAAAGCTCACAGTACATTGTTACGATTTTTACTTAAACAGCCTATAATTTTTAAAGAGATTTAAATGATTGAAAACCATTACATTTACCTAGTTTATTCATTTTTCAAAAATCTCTTTATTCTTTATATTTTACTCTGGTGTCATTTTCTTTCTATTTGAGAACTTTGTTAACATTTCTTGTCATGTGGGCCTGCTGATAACGAATTCATTATTTGTATCTTTTGCATACCTAAAGCCATCTTTAGTTTGTCTCTTTTTTCTTTTTATTTTGGAAAAACATTTCCTCCAGTATGGAATTCTAGGTTAATAGTGGTTTTCTTTCAGTATTTTAAAGGTGTTGCTCTGTTCTCTTCTCACTTGAATTTTTTTCCCAGTTGCATAGGTGCTGTCATCCTTATTTATTTTGTTCTTATTGACTTTAAGATTTCTTTTTGTCATCAATGGTTTGGAAAAATTTTATTATGATATGTCTTGTTGAAATGTTCCTCATTGTTGGGACCAGCAGTTAGCGTAATGGCTATGTCGCTGAACTTCCATGTAGTTGACTGCAGTTCGAGTCCCGGACCCGGTGGCTTAAACTCATGCCGGGCACGTGTGTGTGCGTGCCTAAGATCCTGAGAGGAGAATGGAGAAGGGATTGCGGCGTGGT
>NW_006199822.1:2731948-2765971 GCF_000334495.1 Tupaia belangeri chinensis
CGGGGGGGGGGGGGAGTCATGTCTAGCTTTCTGTCTCTCTGTCACTCTGTCTTTCTGGCGAGTGCATGTGCCCTATAGCAAAAACCTTTCCAAAAAAAAAAAAGAAATGTTCCTCATTGTTTTGCACTTGGATTCTTTGATTTGTAGGTTTATAGTTTCCATCAAATTTGAAAAATAATTAATCATTGTATCAGCAAAAATTTTCCCCCACCTTTACAAGTATTCAGCTGCTTAATGTTATCTCATAGTTCCCTGATACTGTTTAGTTTTCTAATGCTCTTTTCCCTCCTTTAATATTTTAATATTTTATATTGTTTGTCTTTAAGTTCACTCATTTTTCCCCCTTAAATGTTTATTGTTAATCCAAAGGATATTTTTCATCATTGACATTATAGTTTTTATCTCTACAACTTGATATTAACTCTTTTTAAAATGTCTTCTATGAAGGGAGTCTTCATAGAAAGTATATGGATAATGCATATTATGAAAAAACTATGCATAGTCTTTATTTTTTTTTTTTTGCACTAAAATAAACTCATACTTTAATTTTTTTTTCTCTCACATTTCCATCTTGGTCAGAGCAGCAGTCAAGCTAAAACCCACAGTACAGTTTAAATTTTTACCTTTTTCGGTTTCCTGTGAGGTTAAAACATTTCCCCTCATATTTGTTAGTAACTTCAGCTTCCCTTTTTTTTTTAAAAAATTATTTTTGATTGGACATTTGGTATATTTTCTCATCAGTTTATTAGAGAACTTTCTGTATAGTTTCGTGGCCCACTTTATTCAGTCTAAGCAAAGAGACAATGACTTGCTATTAGAAATGTATTTTTGCTGTGAAAGCCTCACATGAAGAGTTATATAAATAGATGTTTGATTCTTACCCTTTTCTTGGCTTTAATACATTTGAAAGGTATAATACATGCTCATCAGTAGGAGAGACACGCTATGACAGTAATTTTCAAGAGAAGAAAAAGAGATGCCTAACTTCCTCCCCCTTTCCAGAGGGCATATCTATTTCTCTGCAGGGGGTTAAGAAATAATATAGCTTGAAAAAGTCCTAAGGTGATTTTGATAAGCTGGGTAAGCTGGTTGTCTCCTTTCTGTTGAGATAAATGGATATAAACACTAATTATTAGATCAGTGAATCCTTAAATAGAGACTCTGAAAGGTAGCAGTGGAAGTGCCCACGCTAACTTTAGTATTTCTAAAAACCTGATGAATTTTCAGTATTTAAAAATGTCTAAAGGCATTTACAGATGAAAAAAGTGTCAGATAAACCAAAAAGGCAATTCTTTGTTTTTATCTGGGGTTGTATCAACTGAGTATATTAAAACTGGCTTTCTGATGCTAATCAGAGACCCAGAATGATAAGTATTTATGTATTATATAACAAGTAAGTAGAAAATGAAAAAGAAGTAATTTTTATTTAAAAAGTGTGGTTTAACAGACATCACCTTTCAAAACATGTACTCACTGAAGGAAAATAATAAATAACCAATAATTTGTGTTCCTCCTGGTGACAAAGCTGAAAACTACTGTATAGTCCACATCCATGGATTTCTTAAAATGGAATTGCATTGGGAGTTCAAATTCTCTGAGATTTCAACTCTTTTAGAAGCAAATAGAATTAGATGGAGAGAGAATCAAGGGCAGCTCTTTTTTTATAGACCTAGAAAGTTATTTTTTTCTGTTATTATTTAGACTCTCTTTTTCTTACTTTAAAAGTCATGTCACATGCAATCTGAATTTCCTTCCTTTCTTAGACACTGGGCTCCAAATCTTGTTGCCAGAAAAAGATCTCCACAACATTGTGCTGCTATGCTTTTTGAAAGCGTCTTACAAGTAGAGTGAAACTGCTCACATTTCTCAAATACTTAAGTTGGATATATAGTCAAACCACTTTTAACTTAGGGCAACACGTGTTTTGTGTTAAATTTTTCTTGCAGCAAAATACACATAACATAAAATTTACTACTGTATCCATTTTAAAATATATGCTTGAGTGTTATGCAGTGTTTATGCAACCATCACCACTACCTAGTTCCAGAAAGTTTTCAGAATCCCTGGGTGCTACATTTTTTAAGTTAAAAAATGCTGGCGATGGGGACCAGCAGTTAGCATAATGGCTATGTCGCTGGACTGCCACGTAGTCGACCGCGGTTCGAGTCCTGGACCCAGCGGCGTAAACTCACTCCGGGCGCGAGTGCGTGCGTGCCCAAGATCCCAAGAGGAGAATGGAGGAGAACGAATTGGGGTGTGGCCATCCCCCCTGAGGGGTGATTTCTCGCTTTTTCTCTGTCTCTCTCTGTCTGTCTGGCGAGCGCACGCGGCCTATAGCAAAAACCTCTCCAAAAAAAAAAAAAAAGAAAAAACAAAAGATGCTGGTGATGGTAGAGATGCTTTTAGAGAATCTCTATAATCCTTCCCTTTAAGACAAAGAAGATAAATTCTTTTAAAAACATTTTCTAAAGAGTTATTTTATTTTACTTTATTTATTTTAATTTGATCAGAGAGGGATAGAGAGAGAGAGAGAAAGCAAGAAAGCAAGCCACCAGGTCCAGGATGTGAACCTCAGTTAGCCATGTGCGAGTCCAGTACCCTTAACCACCATGACACCTACCAGCCCTGAGATAAATTTTTTCAATTGTCAGTCATGACATTCAGAAGTAGCCCATTTTATTATTATTTTTTTAAGAGGGCGTCTGCACTTGCCAGAGAGAGACAGAGAGAGAGAGAGAGAGAGAGAGAGAGAGAGAGGAAGCAAGAAAACACCCTCCACGGGAAATGGTCATAGCAGAATTCATTCTTCATTTTTCCGTCTTGTCAGGATTTGGGGCATGCATATACATATGCTCAGTGTATTTTTCTTTTCTTTCTTTTTTTCTTAGAGAGAAATTTTTGCTATAGGGTGCTTGTGCTCGCTGGAGAGACAGAGAGACAGAGAGACAGAAATCACGCCCCAGGGATGATGGGCATGCTGCAATCTTTTCTCCTCCATTCTCCTCATGGGATTTTGGACACCACATATATGTCCAGTGTGAGTTTTAAGCTGCCAGGTCTGAGACTTGAACTGCAGTTAAATATGTGAGAGTCCAGCGACATAGCCATTACACCATCCTGTAATTACACCAGGCTGGCCCCAACCTGTGTATTTTTTAAACTGAAAGGGCTGGGAACTAAATTGTGCAGCTGGCCCTGCTGCCTTAACCACCATGCCATGGGGTTGGCCTAGCAGTAGCACATCTTAAATCATATCGTTTTTATCTTTATCAGAAATTGAAGTCAATTAGATAAAACTATTCTAATAAAAGTATCTCGCAAAAATGTAAGGCATTAAGATACTGATATAAATACAAAATACTGAATAGCACCCAGTAATGCTTCACAAATACTCATGCTTGTTTCTCTATTTAAATATTTTTAAATTTATGATAGAGTGAATGCATGAGAGAGAGAGAGGGTGGGGCACCCACCCCAGGGCTCAGTCAAGTAATCACCTCTTTCTGCAGTCCTCTGGCTGCCAAGATCTTGAGTGCCCCTGCCTGATGTGATTTTAGCCTGAGGACTTTGGACTTACACTGCAGTCCACATGTGACTTCCAGTTCCTCAGTCCCTAATACTACCAACTGCATCACAGAGACTTTTTCCTTTCTATTGATAGAATGTCATTTTGAATACTTGCATTGTCTTCAAAAGCAAATGACTGGGTGGTACTGTCTGAGACCCTGCCTGTTGAGCACTGTGGTCGTTTTTTCCCCCTCTTGGGGAAAGGAGCATTCATTAGTCCATCAGAAACCTGACAGATGGGTTCCATTTATCCGGCTCCATTCATTTGACACAAATATTTATTGAGTGTTCTACTACATCCCAGGTACTATACAAGGCCTATGCAACACAGTGGGGGAATGGGGCATGTAAAAGCCTACCTTGTCCCCCAATTAATCCCCCTTTCAAATTTAGTCACTCTAACCACTCAAAACTTAAATCCATTCTTTCTCTGTAACTTTTATCCCAACTCTCTCCTTGCCTTCATTAATTTATTGTGTATATAATGATTGAGTGATATACTGAGCCAGTATTGTGCTAGATTATGGGGGGCAGTATGACTAACAAGACAGGCAAGAAGGGGAAGTTCAATCCAGTGAGAAAGACTGGCATTTGGTAAACATGTTCAATGAAGTATAATGACAAGAGGTAATAATTGGAAAGTATGGAGCATGGTGTGTGTGGGGGGTGTTATTAAGTCAAGGACATAAGAGGCCACATTCCTAAACAGTGATGGTTAGGCTAAGATCTGAATCAAAGGTATGAATTAATCAAAGACAGATAAATCCAATGTTCTTAGTAAAAAAAATAACTCATTTGGAGTTCAAAAAGAGTGGGATTGAGAGCTTGGTCCCTTGGAAGAAAACCCAACATGAATGGAATAGAAAGAGACAAAGAAGTCAAGATGGTATCAAAACTGGCTGAATTCCTTGGACTAGATTGAGCAAGGACTTGCGGACCCTATTAAGGATATTGGCTTCTTTGTTAGGGCAATGATATGCCAAAACATTGTTTAAGCAGGAGGAGTGACCTGTTCTATTTTTCTATTTACATGGCTTGTGAGAGGGATTGGAGGACACATGCATTATTTCCAGATTGTGGCTACTTGCATGTGGCAAAGGATAAGCAGGTGAAGGAAAGGTTGGATTCCATTCCATCTTCTCAGTCCGTGCTCTGAACTATAGCCAAGTGATCTTTCCAAAATACCATCTATCCTAGCTTGAAACTTCAGGGATTCCCCATTGCCTTCTGGATAAACTGTAAGATCTCTGAAATTTTAAGCTTTTTCCAGGCTAGTATCAACTTACCTCTTTGGATGTCTTTTTGTTTTTCACCATTTACCTTAAACTACAACCTTACTGAATTGACTTACTGTTCACTCAATGTACCTTACCTTCTCTTGCACCAGGTTCTCACAAGAGTACCTCCTTGCTTTTTCAAAATAGAGATGGGCCCTTTCTGATGTGTTCCCATAGTGCCCTGTCCTTACTCTATAGTAGCACCTTATCAGTTTTCTCTACCTTTCTCAGTATAGTAGAAGCTTTTTGAGGCTGAGGATTCATCCACACTTGAAAGACCAGCATACAGCACAAGACTTGAATGTAATTGTGGGGTCAATATTGAATAAGCAAGTGAAAAAATGAATGACTGACAACATTTTTAAAGACCTAGTCTAATAACAAAACGTGTAGTCTCAGAAGTCCTATACTGTTCTATAGAGTGGTGATTTCCACAGCATTTTAGAATATTCAGCATAAGGTTTCTGACATCAGATAAAATGACTCATTCTTTTTTAATGCTTGAAAAAGTTTAAAGTTTTAACTAAATATTGCTTTTACTATAAAGCAAAGAAAGATGATTTAAAATTGTGTAAAAGTTGAGTATATTCTACTGCTGACAGATTCCAGAAATATTTCTGTTAAAGCAGAGTTAAAACAAAAAATGAAGAGAAATATTTTGTCATCTAAAAGCTACTAGGTAGGGGGAATTGGGGCAGAAAGATTATAATTAGCTGAACCATAGTTTTGGGAACACCCACAAGTGCCTTAAAGTTTCTTAACGATTTACAACAATTTTGGTTTTTATATTTCACTTGAAACTGACACTTGGATCCTTTTATGCAAAATGCCAGGGAATTGAATTAGTGCCATTTAGACAGGCTTTCAGTGGTGTCTGTCAATACTCTGTAGCTTCTCCTCTCCTAATCCCATGAGTTTTCTTGGTGAGGGATATATGCCTCTTGCCAGGATACAATGGAGGGCAATGATTACAAGATCATGTCAAAAGCCTGGAGTCCTTTTCAACCTTTCTCTTTTCCACACTCGTATTTAATCCACTAAATTCTGCTGGTTCTAACATCAAAGTACATCCAGAAGAATCTGACCAGTTCTTCCTTCTCTTATTGTACAGTGGTGGTCCAAGCCTCTATTGTGTCTCTCAAAGATTATTGAAATTGCCTCCTAGGTGTCCATTCTGTTTCCACCCTGGCTACTCATTCCCTAATGGCCTATTCTCAACACAGAATTCAGAGCAACCCTTTGAAAGCTTAAGGCAGATCATATGACTTTTCTCTTTCAAATATATGGTTCTTTTCTTATCGAGGTAAATGCCAAAGACCTTGCTATACTGAGGTAGCCAGTCTCCAAGATCGCTTCCAATGATTATCACGTCCTGATGTCCACACCCTTAGAATCTCCTCCCATCCAGCATCAGAAATCAATGTGTGAATTTCAAAGATACGTCATAAAAGACATTGCACTTTCTGCCTACATCTCTTAAATTACTGTCTTTGAGAGAGTAAGCCATTCACTGTGCAGAACCCTTAAATAGCTCAATGGAGAGACCACATGGTGGGGACTGAATGTCTCAGGCAATAGCCAACACCAACGTTCTGACTGTGTGATGATCCCACCGTGGAAGTGTGTACTGTAGCCTTAGTTTAGCCTTCAGAGGATTGCAGTCCCAGCTGACATCTTAACTAAAATTCATAAGGAACCTCAAGCCAGAACTATCTAGCTGAGAGACTCCCAAATTCCTAAGACACAGAAACTATGGAGGAGGAATTAGGTAGTGGTGGTTGTTTTAAGTCAGCTTGTTTTGGAGTGATTTTTTATGCAGCAAAATACAGCTTCTTCTGGTGTGGTTCCCTCTAGCCTCATTTTCAGGATATTTCTTTTCTATACTTCCCTCTTCCTGGGCTGGTTTTCCCCTCAGATGTCCCTGAAGCCGTACCATGTCCCCATTTCCTCAAGGTCTCTGATGATAAAGTACACTGCCTTGGACATTTACTCTTCACACCCTTGTCCAACTCATTTCTTCTCAATATTTATCACCACCTGACATACCAAATATTTACTTGTTTACTTATATACTATCTGTCTCCTAGAAGACAAACTTCATGAGAATGAAAACTTTTTTCTTTCTTTTTTTTTTTTTTTCCCACAGTCAATCTCCCTTTTACTCAACTTTTTGGTATAATTTTACACATTTAATTTATTATTATTTACATTATATCATTGTATATCTCTATGGCACACAATATGACTTTTCAACTTTTAAAATTTTATTCACTGCTGAATCTCCAATACCTACAGTGCCTGTTATTTAGAGGCACTAAATAAGTATTTATTTGAAATACTGAATGTGGTCAAGAATAAGGGAATAATGGTGGAAATGTTACCACTTATAAAAGGCTGCAGAAAATTCTTATAGGTGAAAAGGATTTTTAACTTCAATTTTGTTCTTGTGACTCACTGAAAGTGAGGTCTCATTCCAATTTCTTTCCATTGTATATTTAAGTAAAAATAGAATGCCAGTTTCTTCTATTTTTAAAGAATTATTTTTAATTTTATTTTATTTATTCATTCATTTACTTTTTAATTTGACCAGAGAGAGAGGGAAAATGAGAAAGAAAACCACCAGGTCTGAGACTTGAACTGTGGTCAGCCATGTGGGAGTGTCCATCCCCTTAACCACCATGCTATTTGGTGGTCCCCAAAATGCCAATTTAACATAACGTTAATAATATCCTGAAGCTTACTGTACTCATACTACTTGCAAGAAAACTATGTGGCTGAATAATCCTTGGAAAGACTATGTATTATATCTTCCTCTAGCAGATTCACAATGTGGGTTGTGAATATTAAAAGCAAACAAACTTACTCCTGTTGTTTAACTTCCCATTTCCCAAATTTGCTTACCTAAAGAACTCTTTCTTCTGACTATAGACCTGGAGTTCTAACTGATAATACAAGCCCTCATTGAGTGGTTCTCATGCCAGGTTCTGTACCTATCATGCCCTCTCAGTAACTTCATGAGGTAATTATTACTATTTTATTTATTAATTTATTTAGAGAGAGATTTTTGCTGTAAGGCTCATGTGCTTGCCAGAGAGACAGAAAATGAGAAATCACCCCATGTTGGGGTATCCATACCACAATCCCTTCTGCTCTATTCTTCTCTCAGGATTTTGGGCATGCACGCATACACACCAGGCATGAGTTTAAGCAGCTGGGTCTGGGACTTGAACTGTAGTTGACTACGTGGGAGTTCAGCGACATCACCATTACGCCATCTGCTGGTTCTAGTAACTATTACTATTAATATCCTCATTATACTGAGTAAACTGAGGCACAGAGAAATTAAATAATTTGCTCAAGGTTACAAAGTCAGTTAAATGGCAGAGAAAGGATCGACATCCTGCCGTTGGCGACTCCCCCTGAGAGTAAGCAGTTAGAGCCCTGCAACTGGTGGCACAGTTGTAAAAGTTTAGTCTTTTTATTAGCACTAATAGCAATCATAAATCATGCCCTTCATTTAAAAAAAAAATCTCAGTATGCTTGATTTTGTAGGAAAAAAATTTGAAATACTCCTTTATGGAAACTGTTCTTAAATGCTTCAATTGTTGGTAGGAATTTTACTTACTCTATTTTTAAATTTGTCTGTGGTTGAACAAGTCTCTAGCTGAAAGAAACAGATCAGTAGAAATTCACATAATAGCAGGGTACGGAATAAGGTTCTCTGGACATTGAGTCTAGAGTTTCTGTAGGCTGGAAGTTCTCCAAGTGAAGTCTCTAGACAGCAGCATCAGCATTACCTGGGAACTTAGGAGGAAAGTGAATTCTTGCTCCCCCTTCCTCCAGGCCTTTGGAATCACAAACCATGGGGGTGGGCCCAGCAATAAGTGGTGTAGCAAGTACTCCAGGCGCTTCTTAGTAAAGTGTGTGTGTGTGTGTGTGTGTGTGTGTACTTAAGCACTGATAATATGAGTCTTATGAAGAGTAGAGGTCAACATTCCCTCACGCATGTGATTGTATGTGAATATACTAACTGGTGACTATAATAGTAATTTCTGTTGACTCTTTAAAACAGTTTAGTCTTGCATCAATGTCTACTTTCCCTAACTAATTTTCTCAGGTGGCAAAATAAAAAGAAAGCTTTGAAACTTCTTTGGCTTATAAACACAATCTATTTAAGGTAACAGATAAAGGGTCTTTAGAATCCAAAAGGAATGGATTTAATTCATGGTTCAACTTTATTATAGCTGATAAGCTAGCTGTGTTTCCCTTGTCTGGCGAGAGATAATTACCTTGTAATATTTTGTTTTCCTGTGCTGTAAAACACTCAAAAGAATATGTGCAATAAAATCTGAAGTGGTGTGCTGGAGCTGTCTAAACTGGGGGGTGCAAGTTGATTGTGTACATCTCTTCCTCTCTCCCTCTACCCTCCATGAGGTCACATGGATTACTTGAAATCACTGAGAGTGGAGATATTTATACTATCAAAACAGGCATCAAAATGTTAGAAATTAAGGCTGTTTTTTCTTCTTTTCTTAAATCCAGGAGCCAATTGTTAAACTTTTTTTTTTTTTAAGAAAGTGATTTCTGCTATAGGGTGCACACATCTTGCCTAGAAAACAGTGAGAGACTGAGAGACAAAAAGTGAGAAACCACCCACCATGGGGGATGACCACACCACAATCTCTTCTCCTCCATTCTTCTCCTGGGATTGTGGGCATGCACACATGTATGCCAGGTATGTTTTAAGCTGCCAAGTGTGGCGCTTGAACCAGGTCAACTGTGTGGGAGTCCAGTGATAAAACTATTACACCATCTGCTGGTCCCACCAATTGTTAAACATTTGTCTGTAACCATTTAACTGGCATGTGAAATCAAGTTCATTGAACCATTACTTGTGATAGAGGAAAATAGGAGGGACAAGTGAAAACTATAGGGAACTGTTGAATTCAAAAGAACAGTATGTAGTCATTTTAAAAAGAATCATGTGTATCATCAAAGAACATTATTGTTGAGTGAGAAAAATTTGCAGGGTAATATGTACAGTATGATTCTATTTTGTGAAAAAGTAAACAAATATGTAATTTATGTATGTATCTATGTGTGTATATGTATGTGTATATGTACATATGTATTTTTATATTATTAATATAATATATACACATATTTTATATAGTGCATATACTATATATGCTATGTGTAATATATAGTATTATACAGTACTATATATTATACATATAGTATACGTACTACATATATAATATATATGTATTATATATAGTATCATGTGTATATATAGTATATACAGTATAATATATAGTATACTATATGTATATTGTATATATGCATATATAATATATACATACACACATATAGTACACATATAGTTTATATAGTCACCAGTTTCAAATATTATTATTATAGTGTATGTATATTATATATATAATATATATAATACAATATATGATATATATATTATATATGTACATGTATATATGTATATACTATGCATTATATATACATACATGTATACACATACACAATATATACACACATACCTATATGTACACACATATATTTGTATTATATATGCCAGACAAAATGTATAGAAAATATCACCTGTTCTGTTAACATGGTTGCTCTTACTACATGGGAATTAGGGAGACAGAATGGTAAGGGTTTTTCACTTCTTATTTTATAAATTTCTGTAATGTTTGGGTTTTTTTCTCTTATTATCAGTGTATATAAAAAATTAGTTTTTAAGTAATTAATTTTTTAAAACTACTATTTTTGATGGGTTGATTATTGTTTGAAAATGCTTATCTTGTCTCTCCCACTAGTTGATGAATTGATCAAGGACAGGGCTTTGTTTTCTATTTCTTCCTGTTTCCCACAGCATCTGGGTATAGAGAAGGAATTTAATTGTTTCAGTTTGTTCTTTGTTGCTTAATAGTTGCATACCTGAGATTGGATGATTTATAAAAAAGAAATAGAGGTTTATTTAGCTCGCAGTTTTGGAGGACCAAGGTCAAGGGGCTGCATCTGTTGAGGGTCGTGTTGGTGACAACTGTAGAAGCCACAGGCAGTGATGGATAACACAAGGCAAGACAGAGAAAGAGCACAGCATGTGTGTCTATGTGCCTGCTCTTCTTTAAGGTTACCAGGATTCAATCATGGGGACATCACGCTGACAACCTCATGCAATCCCAATCACCTCCCAAAGGTCACACTTTTCAATACCGTAACGGAATTAAGTCTGCATCCTAGCAACACCATTACAATGATTCACAAAATTTGTTTAAAAAAGCTTTTTTATGCTTGATAGAGGCTGTGTCTGTCTATGTGTGCATGCATGTATATGTCCATGAGAGAGAAGAGCCATCAATAGGATAGGCCATGCCATGAAGTCCTTCCCCCAGTCTTTTACCTCATCAGAATCCTGTGTGCACGCACAGAGCATGTTTCAGGTAGACTGGCCTGGGGACCTGAACCTGCTGTCAGTCATGTGGCTTCCAGCATAGCAGTTTTGTACACTACTGATTGCACCACAGAGGCTGGACTGGCTTACCATATTTCACACATGAGTTTTTTGAGAGACACGTTCAGATCATAGCACCAATAGATGATACAACTTGCTAAACAGAATAAATAAATCTTTAATGTTTGAAATAAGGTTATTTGGTTAGCTCTGGACAGTTAATTTGCAGAATATGCAGGCTTCACATAGTGCAGTGCCAGCTTGGGATGTGTGATTCAGAAAGGCAGATCCCACTGGAGAAGGGAGATAGGCAGGACTTCAACAGAGGGCCTCTGAGCCATAGCAACAAGACTCTGAGCCTGCTATGATGGGCAAGGATGAAATGAGAGTATGCTCTTGAATAGCAGTAGTTAGGTTCTAGGACATTGTTACGTTATGGAAGAGCTGGTCAAGAGCTGAGGGTACTGAAAGCAGGAAGATGGGCTAGAAACACAGTACTTGCAGCCATACAGACATGTCCATGAGAGCATGGACTAAGTTTGGTCCAGTATCTTTCTCTTATAATTACAGAGGAAAGGGTGCATTTCTGAAAACTTTAGGAAGGGAGAAGTGATTGTGGTCACTGAATAAATAGGGCAGAGATAGAAAAAAAAAAAAACAATAAAAGATGACTCTAAGATTTTTTGGCCAGGATGTACAAACATTGTCAAGAAATACAAAAATGGGGCCAGCCATAACACAGTGCTTATGGTCTGTACATGGAAAGCAGATCCCACATGACTCACTACAGTTTGAATCCTGGCCTCAGCAACTTGAAAAACACATGGGGCATATATATATATATGTATGCCTCGGAGGAATGTAGGAAAAAGGATTATGGTGTGACTACGTATCATTGGGTATTGCTTCTCTCTCTCTTTCTCTCTCTCTCTCCTGCATGAATGCACTCACAGGTAATTTAATAAAATGAAAAAAAAAATTGCAACAGATGTGGGCCTGCTCAGTAGTACGATAGTCACACGCTGCTCAAATACTGTCGGATTCACATGGACAGTCCTTGGTTCAGTTCTCTGAACACAACAACCTGCATGTGTGCACCTGTAATCCTGGCTGACTGGAACGGCTCAGAAAAGGATCACTGCCTAAGACCTTGTTGAGGGTGCTTGTCCTTCTTGCTTTTTCTCTTTCTCACACTCTCAAGAAAGAAAGAAATGAACTTAAAGAAGAAAAAAAAAAAAAAGAAAAGAAATGCAGGGCGTGGTGGCACCTGCCGTGTGACAAAAAAAGGAAAAAAAAGAAATGCAGCAATTGTAAAAAGGAGTTTAAGAAGATGAAACAATAAATTATGCTTGGATATACTGAGTTGTAAATGAGTTGGGGCCTGCAGGTGGATGTGTACTGGAGGTAGTTGAAAATAGTTTAGCAATCCAGTTTTAGGAACTGATGTAGGCGTGAGATTTGAAACTAGCAATGGATATACTTTCCCATGGAGGGTGTAGTATGGGAGGGGAGCAGGTGACCAGCTCTCTCTGGAGACAATGCGAATAAGAAGGAAACAGGGCTGACAGCAGAAAAGGTCAAAGAACAGAAAGAGAGATGGAGGAAAAACCAAGGAAGTAACACGATCACAAAAATCCATTAGAGGCCAAATTTCAAAGAGTGGGTGGCCCATAGTACCAAATGTGTAGATGGGATGAGGAAAGTGAAGCCCAAGAAAAGAGGTTATGGACCAGCAGTTAGCATAATGGCTATGTTGCTAGACTCCCATATAGTCGAACGTGGTTTGAGTCCCGGACTTGGTGGCTTAAAACTCATGCCGGGCGTGTGTGCATGTGTGCCCAAGATCCTGAGAGGATAATGGAGGAGAAGGGATTGTGGTGTGGCCATCCCCCCTGGGGGGTGATTTATTGCTTTCTGTCTTTCTGTCTCTCTCTGTCTTTCTGATGAACACACGTGCCCTATAGCAAAAACCTCTCCAGACAAAAAAAAAAAAAAAGAAAAGAAAAGAGGTTATGGATTGGGCAGAAGGAGGTTGTATTTAACTTCAAGAGTAGTTTTCGTTTTGTGTGAGGATGTTGGCGGTAGGGTGGGGTTGAAGACTTAAAACGAATCAGCTATTGATGGTTAAAAATAGGGAAGGTGGATAGAGTTTTGTAGCAGAAGTTAGAGGGTAAAACTAATGAAAGCTAGAAAAGTACAAAAGATTCAATCAATGGATCATTAGTTTTTTAAGATGGAGAAGTGAAAATGTAGTCATATGTCACTTAGCATTGGAGATGTGTTCTGATAAATGTGTCATTAGGTGATTTTGTCATTGTGCAAACATCACAGACTTGGACAGGCCTCATAGTTTAGTAAGCCAGATCTCTCATGTCTGATGGCAGTTCAAATCCCAGTCTTGGTGGCTTGAAAAGTCATGCTGGGTCCATGTGCATGCCAAAAATGCTGACAGGGTAGATAAATGGAGGGGAGGGGATTGTGGTGTGATCTCACCTCATGGGGGATGCTTTCTCCATCTCCCTTCTTCTGTCTCTCTCTCTCCCTCCAGCTCATATTCCCTCTGGCAATTAAAAATAAACAACAAACACAGAGTGTACTTACATAAACCTAGATGGTAGATCCTACTATTGAAGGCTGGCTCTGACAAGTAGCTTCCCTCCATATTCAGCTTATCTAGATCCTGGAAATTCTTCAGGTGCCCTCACATCAGCACCCACAGCCTCACTATTTGCTTTCACCTTCCATAATGAATAATGATTCTGGAATTGTTCAAACCAAACTGGCAGTAAACTCAACATTGTAGTCAGTTCTAGCCTTTTCTTTCAATATCACAAATATTTTGCTTTGGCTGTGATCATTATGGTGCTAAGAGAGGTAGGCATCTGTGCCTGGTCTTCAATCTTGGTCATCAGAGGTTTCTCCATATTTCATATAGGCCCCTCTGACATTGTTTTAGACTCATTGCCTTCAATGAAGTGCAATCCTTAACAGCTTCTATCACTTTGTCCTTGTGTTTAAGATGGTAGCTATAGTGGAATGACACATGCCCAATTGCCCAGTGAACAATAACCATCACTGATTCTCCAACTTCAGAGTCCTTAATCACTTTTAACTTTCTTTCCGGGGCAATCACTTGACATGGCCTCTTACTGGCAATATTAGCAATGGATTTTGTACACTTAAGGGCTATGATGAATAAAACAACACAAGAGCAAATCAAAACAAGAGAAAAGAATGCAATCAAGGGCTGCAACAAACACAGGATGAATGAGGTTGTGGCTGGTGGAACATGGTATACCCTTTTACACTATTATTATTTTTTTTTATAAAGTAGAACTCTCTAAAAAATGATAGAAAATATAATACAGTAAATATGTAAACCAGTAACACTGTTGCTTATTATCATTAGCAATATCATATACTGTGCATAATTGTGCTATACTGTTAGAGAATAAACACAGTGAAATAGCTCTGTTTTTATCAATATCACTACAAACATGAGAGCAACGCATTGTTCTACAATGTACATTATAATTTTTTAAATTAAAACATTTTAATTTATTTATCTATCTACCTATTTGTTGTAATTTTCAAGCCTCTGGGTCTGGGATTCACACCATGGTTGGCTGTGTGGGAATCCAGCACCTTAACCACCCTATCACCTGCTGGGACCACCACAGTATACATGATCCATTGTTAACTGCAATGGTTGTTAAGTGGTGCATGAATATATTTAAAGGCATAATGGAAAAAGCCAGATGAAAGAGAATTAAATATGGTAGATAAAGAGAGGATAGTTGCAGGAGATGGAAAGGAATGGGGAAGATGTATCTCATCCTCTGCAATTATAAATAAGGTTAGGAGGAAAGATGAGGTATTTTGAGGCGAAGACAAAGACACATTAAGGAGCTTAGGTCAGATGAGCTCAAGTTTCTCTAGAAGGCTAGAAGCAGAGTCACCTCAAAGATCCCACAGCTGGAAGAGATAGCAGTTAGGTCAGGAGGAGTGAGAGTATCTCTAGAATAACACAGTGGAGTGATCTAGAGTCAGTCAGAGATGAAACAGGACTGTAAAGCATCAATGAGACTCAAGCCTAAACTGGGTCACCAGACTACGTTGCAGACAATACTAGAATAACTTCTCATGGTGTAGTAAGAGTGCAGTCTTGAGAGATCAACCAGCATTTGAACCCCTTCCTAGCAGCATGACCTTTGTTGAGTTATTGAACAGTTCTAGGTAATAGTATCCTCTTTCATAAAACAAGGATTCTAGTAGCATTTCCTTAAGGCTACTAAGATACGAATTAGAAAGTATCTTATCTCTTGGTGCTAAGTAAGATAACAAATAAATGTTAGATTTTTCTTTTTCTGAAAGTCCAGTAACAGTAGCAAGAGAAGCCTGCAAGGGGTATATTCTTAGGCTGATGACCTAGGCACAGGACATGACAAGAGGCCAAGGGTCAGGGAGAAGAGGATGCCCCACAGTGGTTATAATGGACTCCAGTGCTTGAAGGGTATTTATGAGCTGGGTGAGTGGCAGATCCAGGAAGCTTTAAGGCTGGGAGGGTTGGTCCTGACTAATTCAGTCAAAATAACATCACCACCCCCACTTTCTGCACTCTTGACAATGACTGGTTCAGGGATTGGTGAATCTATATCAATATGGGTTAATGTGATAGGAAGAAAGAATCATACTCATTTTTGAGAGACAGTTCCTGGAAATCTAGTCTCTTCAACTAGATGTGATAGAGGAAGGAGGTAGACCTGATTTTTGTTAACCAGTAAGTATGAGGGTATCATATTTGGGGCAAAGCACTGTGGGTAGTAAAGTAGAGAAAGGAAAGAACTTGCCTCCTGATGACACCACTGGGCTACTGGTTCAACAGCCCCAAAGTCTGTCCTACCACTGGAACTTCTACTTTGCACTGTTTAAGGTAGTTGAATTTTCTATTACTTGTTGCTGAATTATCCTAGTTGATATATGTGGGCTCCAGACTGGATTTAATACAGGCTTTGGCTTGTCCTTTATAATTGTCTAGTCTCTGCTTTCTTCTGTGTATGCGTTTTGCTTTCAGACTAACTTCCATGATGGTACCTGTATTAATCAGCATTCTTCAGAGAAATAGAAACAATAGGAGGGAGATAGATTTATTTTTTAAAATTAGCTTATACATTCTGGCAAGTTCACAGTCTGCAAACTGGAGGGCCAGGGAAGAGTTGATGTTGCAGCCTGCAGACAGGTTACCCCTTACCTCAGGGAACCTCAATCTTTTCTCTTAAGACCTTCAACTAATTGTATGAGGATCACCCATGTTATAGAGGGTAATTTTCTTTACTCACAGTCTACTAATTTAAATGTTAATCAAATATTTTTAAAAATGTTCACAGCAACATCTAGCCTGGCATCGACCAAACAATAGAGCACTA
Organism: Tupaia belangeri chinensis; assembly: GCF_000334495.1. Lineage (NCBI taxonomy): Eukaryota > Metazoa > Chordata > Mammalia > Scandentia > Tupaiidae > Tupaia > Tupaia belangeri. The sequence continues at coordinate 2,748,694 of NW_006199822.1, forward strand.
TAGCTTAGTCAAGTTGACACATAAAATGAACCATCATAGTGATAAACTGGTTTCCTGTGATGTTCAGGAGCTATAGGCTTCCCTTATCTTCAGAAGTAGATATCTCTGCCCCAGTTTTCTGAGCAAGACTGTTGAATTTCACTCAGATTAGACTGCTTAGGTATGTGCCAACATTTCAACCAATCCTTCTGTGGTCCTAGTAAAATGTGATGATTGACTCAATAGGGCTTTTCTGGAGCTAGAGAATAGGTCAGTTAGCCCAGAACCACAAGGACTGCATGGTGAGAGGTAGTTGACTGATTGGAAGAGAATTTACAGATTGGAGAGGAGAAAGGGGTGATGGATGCTGGGTAAACCAATGTAAGTGTTAGCTTTCCTGACCAAATAGAAAGAAGATGGATACATCAGTCATAATGCCAACTTATTGATTTATGGCAAAATAGATGGTCTAAACAGGACTAGAAAGTTCGTGTCAGCTAATCGGCACATTTTAGTTTCATAGAGAAAGTTCACAGGAAGCCAAATTGTGATCAGAAAGTTGCTTGGTGAGCATGGAAACCAATTTAATCCAATTTGCTGCAAACAAATATTTATTAAATGTCTACTAGGCAGGGTGAAATTAACAGCTGGTGTCATCAAGTTAGTAGACTAATACTCTCATTTGTACCATTAGACTGCACCTACAAGTCTGGACGCTGGTGCTGAAGACACACTACTAAATGCTTAGCTTCTGCTCCAGCTGTTTTAGCTTCATCTGACATGCTTTTGTAATAATGCAGTATTTCTTCAGACCAAGCATAATACAATTGAAAAAAGTTGTGTTTTGCAATCACCTTCCTTGATTAGGATTTAAAGGAAGCCACTCACTACACATATCAAAACTTTAATGTCAAGTTGTAGGGGTACTTCTTTGCCCTAAAAAAATTCCTCCTTGTAAATGGCACCACCATCAAATTCCCAGCTCATACTATGCACAGGATCCAGAGTGACTTTTTTGTCTGTTAAACCCAACAATCACCACTCTCCAATAGCTTTCTTGAGGTATAATTTATATATGGAAAGTGCACATATTTAATGCATACGATTTGATGAGTTTGAACATACATATACATCCAGGAAACCATCATAATCAATGCAAGAAACCTATGCGCCACCTCAAAGTTTCCTCATGTACTCTTCTCCTTTTTTGTAGTTAGAACACTTCCTATGAGATCTACCCTTTTAACAAAAATTTTAAGTGTACAATACAGTACAGTTATTCACAGTTTCTGTGTAGTTTCTGTTTCATGTAGCCAGTTGTAGTCTGAAAATAGGTGATTACATTGTCATAATACATTTTGAGAGAAGGATCACAGTCTTTTCTTACAGTATATTGTTATAATTGTTCTGTTTTATAATTGTTCTGTTTTACTACTAGTTATCATTAATATCTCATTGTGCATAATTTATAAATTAAGCTTTAATGGTATTTGGTAATACTGTGATTTCAGACAACCATTATGGGTCTTGGAACACATCCTCCATGGATAAGGGAAAAGTACTGTACAGTGTTGTTGACTGTAGGCACTTAGTTATACTGCAGATGTATAGAACTCACTCATCTTGTATAACTGAAACTTTATACCCACTAAGCAACTCATTCTCCTTTCCCTTATACCCTGGCACCCCCCATTCTACTCCTTGCTTCTAGAGATTTGATTATTTTAGAGTCCTCACATGAGTGGAATCATTCAGAATTTTTCCTGGGAATAATGACTTATTTCATTTAGCATGGTGTTCTCCAATCTCAGTTTCTGAATATGGCATGATTTACTTCTTCTCCAGTGTTGAACAATGTATTCCATTGTCTATTTTTATACACCACGTTTTCTTTATTCATTCACTGTTTAATGGGCATTTGGGGTGCTTTTACCTTTTGAGTATTGTGAATAATGTTGCAATGAATGTGGGAGTATAGATATCTCTTCAAGATCTTTATGTCAATTTTTCTGGAAATATACCTAGATGTGAGATTCTTGGATCATAGTCTAGCTCTATTTTTACTTTTTGAAGAAACGCCATACTGTTTTCCACAGTAGCTGCATGACTTTATGTTTCTACCAATAGTGTACATGGGCTTCAATTTTTCTACACCCTCTCCAACATTTGTTCTCTGTTGTTCTCTTGATAATAGCTCTCCCGACAGGTGAGAGGTAGTATCTCATTGTAGTTTTGATTTGCATTTCCCTGTCCAGAGCAATTCCTTAAAAACAAAATCAGATCCTGTCACTTTTTGCCTTAAAGCTTTTTGAAGACTTCCTGTTGTTCCCCATATAAAATTCAAACTCTTACATGTAGCCTCCAGGCCTCTCATTTCCTTTGACTTTCCCATCACAGCCTGAGCACTGACCTCATGCCTGTGTTGTTTTCTCATTTCTTGCCCTTTGTACCTGCGATTTCTCTGTACCTAGCACACCTTTTCCTCTTCCTTTGTTTAACTCTAGTTCTTCCTCATCCTTTGGGTGTCTATTTAATTGCCACTTCCTCCAGGAAGCCTCTCTTACCACCCTGTCCTCCCCAGGTTCTTTATTCTCACTATGCATTCTCTTGCCTCTAACTTCCATTCATCTCTCACGCTGGCATACTTGTTTCCCTCTACACTATAAGCTTTTGAAGGTAGAGGTATGTTTATCTTGCTTACATTTTATCCCCAGTGTTCAACTTGCTACCCTCACAAGCAGATACTTGATACATATCCATGGAGCAGCAAGAAAATGAGTGAATAAACAGATAAGTGACTCACCCTTACTGATTTATTTATTTATAATTGTCAGAGGGCATATGCGCTTGCCAGAAGGATGGGGAGGAAAGGGAGAAAGCACCCTCCAAAGAGGTGCGGTCATCTCACAATCCTCTCTTCCCTATTCTGTTGGGATTTGGGGCATGCATGCACACATGCCCAGCGTGTTTTTCAAGCTGATAGAATGTGAATTCAAATATGTAGGATCCAGAAATTCTAGGGAATGAATGGGTTGTTAAACTTATTTTAGTTTCAAGGCAGTGCTATCCCTAGTGGTTTTTAGAAGACCACTAAAACCAATTAGGGAGAAGGCTGTATGGGTGAAATGATGCTTCTGGAGATGGTGGTCTTTTGAGCTCTGAGGGGATGGCTGGTGCTGGAGCATCCCTGTGTCTTCCATAGCCCTTGGCACAAAGCTCCTTGCAAGAGGTAGCTCTGTAAATGTTCGTTGAATTGAATTGAATTGGATTAATGAACTCCAAACAAGGCTTCAGGTGACTTTGAATTAAACCAAACCAGTTCCCCCAACCTCTGGTGGCTCATCACCAATGGAAAAGAACACATTTCACATCTGCTCAGAAAGTAAAAAGCCTGCTGGCTTAGACACAAGTCTTGTTTTGTGCTTCAGTAGCAAGTTAAAAATCCATCTCCCAAAAGTCCCGTGATTCATTTGCTCCACTGTGTTTCTTAAATGAATTTTGTAGTTGCGACGTGCGTTGTTGTCTGCTTGTTAATTCAGTGTAGAACCAAGAATGCCATGAAACGATTACACATAGGAGAGAACCTAGATACAGGATTGCAAAAATAAAATAAAATAATGTAAAAAAGTTCTCAAGAAAGGTACTGTGTTTTTAGGATTTATTTTAAAGAGCTACTGAAACTCCCCTGTAAGAAGGCCCAAAATACCAAGCTGAGATTTTTATCACAGCATTTTCTGAATCAATTCAAGCTCTGTCGGTGAGTCAGTAAGTTTCTATTATAGGCTTCATAAAAATTCAATGCAGTGAAGTAAACAATGAATTTTTTTTTAATAAAAAGCAAATAAATATATTTTGATTGACTGTTAATTGCCTTGTATAGGTTGAGTAATTTCCTGTTATCAGATTTCCCAGGGGTCGTTTGTTGTTAAGACTGTTATTTTCAAGCAGAAAAATATCCATCATATTTTTGAAATTCATAGCTGGGGGGGAGAGAGAGAGAGAGAGAGGTTTTCAGAGGTTTCTAATTATGTTATTTGGAATATAGTCATGATAGAACTACTGTATAATATTTTTTCTGCAGTCTTTACCACTTTGAGTTTCCCCTTACTCCGGACTTTGATTTCTTTGTAGCCAAAATCAATCTTAGAATCAGGAATCAATAGCCATTTATTTGGGACCAGCAGTTAGCGTAATGGCTATGTCACTGGACTCCCATGTAGCCGACTGTGGTTCTAATCTCGGACCGGGTGGGTTAAACTCACGCCGGGTGTGTGCGTGTGTGCATGCGTGTGTGCCCAAGATCCCAAGAGGAGAAAGGAGGAGAAGGGATTGCCGTATGGCCATTCCCACCCCCCCCGGGGGGGGTGATTTCTCATTTTCTGTCTCTCTGTCTTTCTGGCGAGCACATGCGCCCTATAGCAAAAACCTCTCTAAAAAAAAAAAGAAAAAAAAAACCTAGCCAATTATTCATCATTTTTGTTTGTTTTTGAGTGAAAGCCTTTGAATCATGTCCTAAGTAGCCTGCTCCGCACTACAAAAGTGGATTCCTTCCACTGTGACTAGCTCATTTCTGCTCCATCTTCCTTCCAACAATGACGGTTGTGATACAGGGCTTCCAGGCATGCTGATGACAGGTAGACAGAAACAGGTGACAATGAACAGCTTTAGGATGCTGTATCATTGTGATTCTGAAATCATTAAGCTCCATTTTCCTCAGGGGGGAAATGAAGTATGTAGAGGGTGCTTTGGACTCAGAGGTCTTTAGAAAAGAGGACAGCTTGTTTGGATGGGAGGCTGCCAGGAAAGAGAACCCACAGCCAGAAGAAAGGAAAGCCCCAGTATTTAATAAAAATTATATCATTCAGTACACTGAGCATTCTTATTTGGCATGAGTCTTAGGGAACTCAGACTCCGATGGATATTCTTCCCAGGGGCAAACAGTTTCTGATGAAGGGAAGGTACTCAGTAATACTTGTTAAATGACCGAATAAATGAATGAACAGCTGAACTGCTGTAGCAAAATTCATCCAGGTTGCCCCCCCCCCTTTTTTAGAGAGAGATTTTTGCTATAGGGTGCATGTGCTCGTTGGAGACACAGAAAGCAATAAATCATCCCCATACCCTCCCCCTGGTGGGAATGGTCATGCCTCAATCCTTTCTCCTCCATTCTCCTCTTGGGATTTTGGGCACTCAGCACGAGTTTTAAGCCACTGGGTCCAGGACTCAAACTGCTGAGTGTAGCGACCTAACAAGTATTCCATCTGCTGGTGCCCAGCTTGCCGTTTTTAGCTGTAATATCAGGATGCCAATTATTGTCACAAGCTATATAGGTAATTGGTTAAGTAGAAACTACCAGAGTTCTGAAATTATTTTTCTTTTCTTTTTCTGTTTTTTTAAAAGAAATTGGAGCTGATTCAAGGTTATGTCTATAATGTTGCTTCTTTTTTTTTTTTTTTTTTTTTTACCTTTCTGATATGATTTCTTTTGGTACTTATTGATGTGCTCTTATAGTTATGATTACAAATGAATGTTCAACTTGTGATCATAGCTACTTCTGTTTATTTTTAAAATTTTTACCCATGAGTGAATTTTTTTAAAGGTTTCTGCTATAGGATTCGTGTGCTTGCCAGAGAGAGACAGAGAAAGACAGTGAGAGGGAAAGTAAGAAATCCTTCCCCAGGGGAAATGATCATGCGAGGTTCCCTTCTCTTCCTTTCTCTCCCTGGGATTTTGGGCACACACACACATATGCTCAGCGTAGTTTCAAGCTGCCAGCTCTGGGACTTATATCATGGTTGGTCATGTGGGAGTCCAATGCCTTAACCACGATGCTACATGGTTGACCATGAGAAAATCCAGCGACATAACCACTATGCCACCTGTTGACCTCTGATCTTCTGTATTTAACAATAGAAACACAGTGTCTTTATATTTGTCCTTTAGTGATATTTACTGACTTTATTAACATTAACTTTGGAACGAAAGTCTTGGAAAAACTTGTGTTTGAAAAATGTTCAGGGTCAGCTCCATTGGGCAGTGGTTGGGGGGAGGCAGATCTTTCATGACTGACTGGAGTATAGATTCAAGCCCCGGTAGTTTGAGAAACTCCCAGGGCGTGTACGTATAAGTGCCCCAAACCTCTGTGTGATGGAGAAATGAAGGAGAAGGGATCGCGATGTCAGCATGACCCATTCCAGGGTTGCTTCCTCTCTTTCTCTGTTGCTCTTTGGCAAGTACATGTGCCCTCTAACAATGAAAAATATGTTTAGTTAGTTAGATTAGTCATACGTGTTATTGGGAGCCTTTAAAAGACCGATTTAATTTCTTATATAAGAGTGCTTTAATAGGCACCATGTTAAAAATAAAAGTGTGTGGCACATTTGCTTTATTTCACCATGAAAGTGAGATGGGTGTCAAAAACTGGAGATACCCCCAAATGCTATGTTTTGCATGGTGATCTCCTCTCGTCGTGTCTGTCAGAGTGGAAAAAACAAGATGAGAGACTCGTAAGTGGTAATAAAGTGCTGTAGTTAAGCACACAGGCCAGATTGCATGGGAATAAATTCTGGCTTTGCCACTTGCTGATTATGTGACCTTGGGAAAGTTACAACCTCTCTTTATTTCTCAGCTTCTGTATCTGGAAAGTAGGATGAAGAATATACCAATACTTGGGTCTAGTAGGTGGTGTGGATTCCCACATGGCCAACTGCCATTCAAGTACTTGACCCAGTGACTTTAAAATCATGCTGGGTGCATGTGCATGTATGCCTAAACTCTTGAGAGGAGAATGGAGGAGAAGGGACTGCAGCATGGTCATCCCTCATGGGGGATGGTGATTTCTCACTTTGCTTCTCACTGTATCTCTCTGACTTTCTTATCTCTGACAAATGCATGCACCCTATGGCAAAAACCTAAGAAAAAAAAGAATATACTAATACATATTAAGAGCTGTGCCTAGGGAGTCAGATCTTCCATGACTGACCATGGTTTGTATCCTGGCCCTGATGGCTTGAAAAACATGCCAGGCACATATGCATGCATGCCCAAATTTCTGATAGAATGGAGAAATGAAGGGAAAAGGATTGCAACCAGACCATTTCCCACTGGGAGTTGTTGTCTCTTTCTCTCTTTCTCTCCTCCACCCCATGTCTGGTAAGTGCAACACTCTGGCAAAATACACACACACACACACACACACACACACACACACATACATACATACATATTATATGTATATAAATACATGCAAACCACTTAGAATACATGTGGTATGTAGCAGGCATACAATAAATGTGAACAATTACTCCTAGCTAAAATCTCCATCATTTAATATTCATTCAGTCATCTTTCTGACAGGCCTTTATTAAAAGCATGCAGCAACAAGAATCATTTTGCATCTCAAAGTATTTCTGACTTAGACTGTTTTGTAGACTCTCTGTGTCTACTCACACAGAAATGTTCTCTTTCACTAATTCAGCACCATGGGTGTGCATTTTTGGTAGCATAAAGTACAACTTGTACACCTTCTCACCCCATGAATCTATTCTGCTGTAGGTTTGAATCAATTGTTGCAATACTTCAGCGAAAAGGAAAAGGGAATAAAGTGCTTTCAGCCTCAACTCTTTTTTCCTTAAAAGAACTCTGAATGCCTTGCTTTCATCCCTGTGAGAGCATCAAATTCCTGGCAAATTAAGAAAAAAGAATTATGTTCATAGCTCCTTATTATCTAGCCAAATGGGTTTTAATTTTTGGTTGGCAAAGGTAGTGGTCCCATGAGATTGCACAACTTGCTACGTCTGAACTGAATCCAGAAGAGGAGGAATTCATTTTCATCTTAAGAGTTTTTAGCACTCAGGATATCATTCTGAGAGGACAAACAATTCAGCATTTGTCTTGGTGAAGACAGAATAGCAGTGTGAGGGAAATACACACACACACACACACATACATACATACATATTATATGTATATAAATACATGCAAACCACTTAGAATACATGTGGTATGTAGCAGGCATACAATAAATGTGAACAATTACTCCTAGCTAAAATCTCCATCATTTAATATTCATTCAGTCATCTTTCTGACAGGCCTTTATTAAAAGCATGCAGCAACAAGAATCATTTTGCATCTCAAAGTATTTCTGACTTAGACTGTTTTGTAGACTCTCTGTGTCTACTCACACAGAAATGTTCTCTTTCACTAATTCAGCACCATGGGTGTGCATTTTTGGTAGCATAAAGTACAACTTGTACACCTTCTCACCCCATGAATCTATTCTGCTGTAGGTTTGAATCAATTGTTGCAATACTTCAGCGAAAAGGAAAAGGGAATAAAGTGCTTTCAGCCTCAACTCTTTTTTCCTTAAAAGAACTCTGAATGCCTTGCTTTCATCCCTGTGAGAGCATCAAATTCCTGGCAAATTAAGAAAAAAGAATTATGTTCATAGCTCCTTATTATCTAGCCAAATGGGTTTTAATTTTTGGTTGGCAAAGGTAGTGGTCCCATGAGATTGCACAACTTGCTACGTCTGAACTGAATCCAGAAGAGGAGGAATTCATTTTCATCTTAAGAGTTTTTAGCACTCAGGATATCATTCTGAGAGGACAAACAATTCAGCATTTGTCTTGGTGAAGACAGAATAGCAGTGTGAGGGAAATCTACTTAAGGCAGCCCCCAAGCTGGATGTGAGATCAGTGCATCTCACACAAACAAATACAGAAAATGCTGTCACCAGATGCTGATCCTGCCTGAGACTGCTTCCTGCCAGGCTGCAGTGCCCTGGCAGGCAGACATTTCTCCAGGTTTCCTGGGAGCTGGCATTAAGAAGGAGAAAGAGACAGAGGTGTGAAAACCGCTATAACATCGTAAGACTTCATTCTGCTTGAGCCTGTCTCTCTAACAATTTGCAAACTAAAACATCTTACCCAGAAGGGGATTTTTGTGCAGCTTAGATTTTTCATTCTCTGAATTGCTTGATATAACTACCCAAAAATCAATACTCCCTGAGCTGAGTTGTGTAAACACACAGCCGTGCTAAAGGCACACGTTGTCAACATGTTCCTTTCTGGAGGTGATGTCAGAGCAGGCTCTACCTAGTCGCTCCTCAGTCCCACCCACATCTGTATTCTGTGTTCGTCTCTCGTAGTTGCAGCCGAGTAAGGCATGCTCTGCAAACCACATGGCACTCACAGGCAGATACAAATCCATCTCCACTGGGGTGGTGCTTTTCAAATAATTACTGCTTATTATCTTGAGGGCCCTCCCAGTTTGCTGATCGTTAGGCTGAAACGGGACAGGTTTGGCGACAGCCACAAAAATATGAATAGAGATGTACATTTTAAAGTGTATCTGATCATGCCTCCTTGAAAGAGCTGTCACCAGAGGGTGGTCCATTCGGAGCTCATTCTTTGAAAGCCATGCCAGCCCTGGGAGCCCCATCTTTATACTATTCTGCCCCTCAAGTCTGTAGAAAAGTGATCTGGAGCTTATCAGGCTGTTTCCCCTGCAGCACAGCCCCGCAGGTTGTGCAGAGGAATCCTCCATCTAGCCAGGCTAATTTGCAAGCATCATGTGATTCTCTGCCTGCGGTCTTATTTTCATCAGAACTTCTAGAAAGCTACATTGTTTGCATCCAAGGCTACATGTACCTCTATATTAAGACTGTTTTAATTTTTCCTCATTAATATTAAACATTGCTAATTTATTTCCAAAATAGAATAAGATCTGAGGCTGTTCAGAACGTGGTTATTTAGTTCTCAAGCTCTGAGACACAAACACAGGCAGGACCTTGACCTCAAAATGTCCCTGTTCCTAAAGGGGCTCTCAGCTGGGAAGTCAGCTTTTCTGATCTGGGCTGCCTGCCTGGTAGAAAATCAAAGATATCAGCCCAGGCTTTAAAATGCTGCTTTCGTCATTATATCACAATGTTGAGTTTATCTGTCAATAAATGGTGGTGGTTATAGGAAGAAGGTATTTCCAAAACAATCTGTTCCAAAGTTACTGAAATATTTTCATCCTTAAACAATAGAAATAAAGAAGTACTTGAAGGTCTTAGCATCATGGTTGATGCCTGTTATTAAATATTTAATAATTAAAAAAGTATGTACCATGGCTTGATCTTCTGGTAAAGTTTCTAGATGTTTTCTAAGTCCTGAGTCTTCAATGAGTTTGACAGCAGAGTGTAGTTTAGACGATTGTGGAACGGCTTCCAATCCAGATAAAATGGGCTCAATTTTATATGCACAACTCTATGCCCTTCACAAGGAGGTTATGTCCCTCTTGTTTTGCTATGAAATGGAATGATTTCTGCACAATATTATAGCTAGAAGCTTACGAAGCTAATAACCTGTTTCCATACCAATGTGTTTTAGAATGAGGAACCATGCAAAGGATAAAATTGGACCAACTGCAGTCCTATTTCCAAATAATAAGCAATGTTTTATGAATTGTCCTCTACAAGCCTAAAGAAAATTCATTCAGTCTAGATGAAAAGTTATGTCTTAAATTTTGTATATTTTAAGACATTGGAAGTTTTAAAGAGCAGATGGTTATTCTGAATTATTTTATTTATGAGAGAGACAGAGGAAAGAGAAAGGTATTTTGCTTTTAATTTGCCAGAGACCATGTGCACTTACCAGAGAGACAGAGGGAGAGAAATAGAGAAAAGGGAGAAAGTACTCTTTAATGGGATGTGGTCATTTTCTCTTCCATGTCTCCATCCTGTTGGGATTTGGGGCATGAATACTCATGTGCCTGGCATGTTTTTCAACACTAAGGCTGGGATTAGAATTGTGCAGATGGCCATGTGGGATCTAATTCCCTTGACCACAAGGCTAGGGACTGACTTGATAAAGGTATTATTGATGGGATCTCACCATGTTGCAATCCTCCTGCCTCAGTTTCCCAGTTTGCTAGGGCCACAGGCATGTGCAACTGCACCTGATCTGTTTAGGCTGTGCTGGGAACTGAGCCTAGGCCTCCCATGCAGCCTTAGTCTTGACTGCATCTCCTGCTATGTCATGGGGGATGAGACTTCTACTGAATAATGTTTTGACTCTTTGCTGGATTGGAAAGATAGCTATAGGGTTGAGCATCAGATATCCCATCTTTTGCACAAAACCAGCTTTTAAAAATTAAACCATTTGGGCCCACCCACGGCATGGTGGTTAAGGCAATTGGATCCCACGTGACTGACATTGAGGCTTGAGTTCTGGACCCACACCTCAACATGTCTAGGGAAGTGTGTGTGTGTGTGTGTGTGTGAATGTGCCCAAAGGAAGGAAAGATGGAGGAAAAGGAAATGTGGCATGTGGCATGACCTTCCCAATGGAGAGAGCTTTCTTGCTCTCTCTCTCTCCTTTCTCTCCAGCAAGAACACTCATTCTGTGGCAGAAAGCTTTCTTACTTTCTCTCTCCCCCTCTACCTCTCTCTCTTTCTGTTCAGAAAGAACACACACCCTCTGGCAAAAGCAAATAAATGAATAGTTATTTGTGGGTGTCACTTCAAGTGTTTAAAAAGACTTAGAGGTTGAAGAAACCCCACCAACTGGCTTGTTACTATTTTCTTTCTTTCCTTTTCCTCCCTTTGTAATCTCTCGAAGGCCTCAAATGACACAAAGGCATGCACAAGCAAGCTGTGAGGAGGTCACTGGTGTCTGTTCTCTTGGTGCAGGTGCTATCTAAGGAGCATTTCGTAGAGTTAGCTTCTGATGCTGAGGTGGGCTCCAACAGATTCAGGTGTCATAGGTCATGATTGCCTGTGGAGAGCTCAGTGTGGCAGACACTTTCTTGCCCACCCCTTAGCTATATCCCCCAGGGCACTCCCAAGCAGCATTCAGACTGTTAAGGGAGGAAGGACTGTGAAGGAGGAACAAGTCCACCACAGAGAGACCCTGGAATCCAGTGAGCCTCCAAAACTAGAATCATGGATTATCATTCTGGCTCTGACAGTGACTTGCTGGGCAAACTAAGGAGAGGAACTCTCTCTCTCTCACTTTTCACCAAAGGGGCAAGTGTTTAATTGGGTCAGAAGTTTCATCAAACACTGTGACTGCTCACAAATGGCACTTTGACATTTGACATTATTTCCAGGATCATAATCATGAGCCTAGACTCAATGGTGTGCAAGGGGATGAGACCTGGGGTATGTGCCCAGTGATAGTTTAGAAACCAGCAATTTGCATTGGAAGCAAATGCAGGGTGAGCGTCCAGAATAAGATTATCAGACAAAATGCAGGCTGCCCAGTTCAATTTGCATTTCACACAATAACAGTTTTTTTTTTTTTCCTTTTTTTAGTCCCAGAGATTAAGCGTGGGACATACTTACACTAAAAAAAAAATAAAAAGTTATTCATCTGGAATTTGAATTTAATTGAGTATCTTACTTTTTGAAGAATTATTTAATTTTATTTATTTCAATTATTATTGTTGTTTAATTTGCTATAGGGAACATGCATTCTCCAGAGAGAGACAGAAAGAGAGGAAGTGAGAAAGCAAGCCTCCAGGTCCAGGACTGGAACTATGGTCAGCCATGTGCGAGTCCAGTGCCTCAATCACTATGCCATCAGCTGGCCCTGTATCTTCTTATTTTATTAAATTTGGCAAGCCTACTCTAGACTGGAGATTTGGCTCAAAAGCTAATAAATGGAAGATGTTAGAGACCAGGAGGTTTTCAAATCAGAGAGTTGTTTTAAGTTGTGAAGCCTTAAGTTAGGTTTGGGGATGAGTTCCTCCTAATGGCATAGGAAGAGTCTTTGAACACTTCATGGAAAGTGCATGCTGTGGAAAAACTGTGTATGGATTTACATTTTTTTTTTGCACCAAAATAAACTTGTACTTTAATTTCATTTTTTCCCCATGAACTTTTGAAATGTCATCACATGGACTGTGCTTTCAAGAGGGTGTCAGATTCTGCCATTCAATTCTTTGACTCTCTCCTCTTCTAGTTCTATCCAGAAAACAGACTAAAGTGAATTCCTTGTGTCTTGAGTTGTCTACTCATTCATCATTCATCATTCTCCACGTATTTCCTAAATGTCTTCCAGGTGTTAAACATGGTGCTGATGCTCAGCCAGTTTACTGGGAGAGAAAGGGAGGATCTCTACCTTCATGGAGCACCCACTCAGGAGTCCTAACTTCCCTTCTACCAGGACCCTGTATCTGTCTAGATTCCAAACCCCTCCCACCCACTTTTCTCCTATCTGCAATTTAATACTTGTTTGGTACAAATTGGATTCTATAGGTATGAGAGAAATAAAGATAAATTAGTGTAGTTCTTGGAGCTTATAAAGATGAAATGAGATCCTTATGCCAACAACTGTACTGAAAGACCAGATAGAATAAAAACAGCAAAAGGGATGGAGCGGAGGGAGGGTGCTTAAAGAGGAACCATTGCATGAGTGTGAGGGCATGGGAAGGTTTCCTACAGGAATGTGAGATGGGTTTGAAGGATGAGTGGTCTTTCCCCCATAACTCTGGAATTGAAAGTGTCTTCCGCTGGACTCCTACATGGCCGACTGCCGTTCACATCCCAGGCCTGGCAGTTTGCTTTCTTACTTTCCCTCTCTCTTTCTCTCTCTCACTCTGTCCCTCTCTGGTCAAATTTAAATAAATAAACAAAGTTACATAAAAAAAGAATTCTTAAAAAAAAAGTGTCCTTAGAAGAATATATACCCAAAAATTCTTTCTGTAGTCTCCTTCTTTCAGCATCATTTGGCTTTTACTGAATTCTTTTCACATCCTCCCCAAGAAATCTATTCCATTGTTGAAAAACTAATTGTTAGAAATAGCACTTCAGAAAAGCTGAGCTGAAACTTGCTACCTCTAAGCTTCCCTCATTGATTCTATGCTGTTTGCCCTGCTTACCACTTTAATCAAGTATCTGAATGAAGATACAGAATATATGCTTACTAATTTTCACCACGACAGAGGTACTGGAGTGATAATGAACACTACTAATGACACAACTTTTTTTTTTTCTTTCTTTCAGCCTAATAAGGTGAGATGTAACAGCAATACATGTAAAATCCTACATTCAGATTCAAAACCATCAATTACAGAATATAGAGAACTTGCCTGGTAGGAGCTCCTGTGAAGGAGATCTAAGAGTTTAAATTAATTCTTAACTTAATATGAGCCAGCACTGTGATGTGACTGCTAAAACACTAACAATCCTTGGTCTCACAGCTTGAACAATGTCAATATTATGGAAAATAATAGCCCTAAACTATTCTGCCTTGGTCAGATTATATTTATATGCTGTTCTCTACTTTGCTCGCTACATTTTGAGAGGTGCGTGCCTATAAACACTACTGCCATTTCACCTGGCAGCAGGGGCCTCTGTCATGGTTACAGGCTTAGAAGGCCCACATCCCACAAATGATACCGAAATACCAGTTTTTGTTTGTTTGTTTTGTTTTCCTTTATGCCTCCTAAGACAATATTTTTGCAAACTTCATAACTGATTGAAGGGGGAATGCTGGAAAAGTGACATGGGTGCAACTGGATCCCGCTCCACCTTCACTGGAGGATGGAGGTCGCAGTGTTAAGATGGGGTGGGAGTCAGGGAAGTAGGTAAGGGAATACTGGTGAGAAGCAAATCACAGCCTCTGCCTGGAAACCAGGCAAAGAGCCGGGCTACTCTGTTGAATGTTGGCCACTCTAAATTCCCCAGAGTAAAGGCCTAGGCAGACTGGCTCAGCTGGCTTTGATCTTTGAGGAGTAATTTTTTAGAGGCACTTAGAACTGCTTCAGCTGGAAAGTGAGGAAGTTGAGGGGATTGGCCTGCTGGACTCTCTGCAGTGTTAGTGACTGACCCTAGGGTCTGCTATGGGCTCCTGAGCCCTGGACTGATTTCCATCTTGTCCTTGCCCCGCAGATCTGTGCTACTACCCAGGAAAGAACATGAAGAACACGGCGTTCTTAGCTTTGGATCCCAAGGACAGCAACCTAGGATGGCCATGGGATCCTGCTGGAACCATGAGCTGGACTTGAGCAAAGCTTAATTCCAACTTCACCATAATTTTAGACATGTGGTGAGTGGCCTCCATTTACATTCTACCCAGCCTGTGAGTGTTAGGATACAGGCAAGTCATTGGAATGCCTCTAGTTTAGAGTAAGAAGGTTCTCTTCATAAGGATCATATAATGACCTCAAACTTGACCACCTGCATTCTTATCTCCTCTTTTTCTTTTTTTTTTAACAAAAAATAAGTCATTCTATGCAAAGTGCTTAGTACATAGCTTCATATATAATAAGTGTTCAATATGTCTTAGTTTTTTCCCTTTAAAATTCTCTTTTTCTTACCTTCATTTCACAGCTACAAATATCAGCATTTTCTATCAGCTTTACCTTGGACTGAGCTTTGAAATATTATTCATGTAGGATCTTTTGTGTTTGTCTTTGATTCTGAGCCTCTTCTTTCATTTTTTGGTGTCTACTAAAAATAACGACTTCCTCCAAACTCTTTGATACCCACAATGATTTCTATAGGTGTTTCCCTCTTTCTCATTTAAACTGTGTGTGTGTGGAGAGAGACAGAGAGAGAGAGAGAGAGAATGTAAATAAAATTTATTTTCTTGAATCCTCCACTTTTTGTGAGGCCTATTATTTATTCTGTTTTAGGGTTGCTAGTCTTGGGTTTCATTATAAAACTTTCAAATCCATATTTTCTTTAGCCATTATGAAAATAACTTAAAAGATTAGTGCACACATTTGAGTATGCTTCACTTTTTTTTTATATCAGGTTTGATTTTAGTTACTGAAATAGACTTTAAAGTAAGAAAAAAAAAGTTTATCAGGCTATAGAGATGTATAGTGATTGAATAAGAATGACAAATGATAAAACAATATAAAAAATACTCAGGACCTCACAGACTTAAGGGATAAGGGTACTCTCCAGATCTTGGGAAAATTATTACTCAAGCCTGCTCTAGGGTCTGTTAAGAAATGCTTGGATTATTGAGTGATCAGATTCAATTGCCTACCTACGTATTTCTACTCCATTGGCAGTTCTAGGAAGTGAGCCTCTAATTGGCCAGTGATCAAAAGGAGTGAAGACCAGTGATTGGCAGCCCCCACAGCACCCTATGGAGTTTAGAAAGTAAAGGTCCATAAGTTAAGGAATACCAAGAAGAAAAACCTACACACACACACACACACACACACACACACACACACACACATATATATATATATATTACATTTTCTTTCTTTTTTTTTTTTTAGAGGTTTTTGTTATAGGGCATGTGTGCTCGCCAGACAGACAGAGAGAGACAGAGAGACAGAAAGCGAGAAATCACTCCCCAGGGGGGATGGCCATGCCGCAATCCCTTCTCCTCCATTCTCCTCTCGGGATCTTGGACACACACACACATGCACCCGGTGTGAGTTTTAAGCCACCGGGTCTGGGACGTGAACCGCGGTCGACTACGTGGGAGTCCAACGACATAGCCATTACACTAACTGTGTCTGAGATCATTGTTAAGGTTTCCATCATTTCAATATTGTCAGTCTGTTCAGACTTAAGGCTAGAAAATATACTTTTTTCTCTTCTTTGTCTGCTTGAATCTTTAAGACATAGTTGAAGAAAGGAATAAAAAGAATGGGGGATGAATAGGTTTGCCATGAGAAGAGCTGAAAAAGTTGGTGAATTTATCTTTGGATCTGTTGTTTGATATGTCTTTAGAACAGACAAGTAGTGCCATCTAATACTCCATTGAAAATATGGATCTTGAGTCATAATTAAAATCAGAACTAAGATTGTATGTTTTGAGGATAACTAACTACATATAATATATTAAATCTGTGAAGAACAATTATTGAATACCTACTGCATTATAGGCACTGTATCACAGGCTAGAATCACAAGGTCAAATAAGTTAATAAGGCAATTTTTTAAAAATTTAAATATATTTATTTACATTCATTCACTGTACATCATTACAGCATACAAAATGAGATTTTCCATCCAGAGTACACTGTATATTGTCTCAATCAGGCATATCAACAAACATGTTATTGTCAACAAATAATTTTCCATTTCTTGTTTCCTGTATGTTTTGCTTTTTTCCCCCATCCTTGATTCCCTATCTCTTACCCTCTGCCATCTCCCACTCTCCTCCCATACTGTTTCTGGTATCTATGTTTACTTTCTATATTGTTTCCCTCCCACATTTTATTGAATTACTAAAGACCTTAATTAATCTAAATATTTTCATAGCAAACACAGCTGATATATACATTTCCATGAACACAAGTCTAACTTTAGGCATCCTATAAAGTAGCACCTAGCTGGGGC
>NW_006199822.1:2765982-2766407 GCF_000334495.1 Tupaia belangeri chinensis
CAAACTGTGATTTCCCATCCAGAATATATTGCATAGTGACTTAATCATGCATATTATTATCAAAAATTTTCCATTTCTAGTTCCTAGAATTTTTTTCATCCCTCTTTCTGACCCTCTGTCCTTTCCCACCCTCTTCTCACACTATCTCTGGTGTCTACAATTGTTTTCCATTCCTTTCCCACCCACATTGTATTGATCACACAATTTCTTACATAATCTAACTACTTTCAATGGTGAGTTCACTCATTACTATTAAGAAAACCAGTTTTAACTTAAATCAAAGAAACACCAAGGAACTTTACTTAAAGCCAGGAAACAGGTTAGGATTCTGATCAAATGGTAGGTGCATGAACCTATCAGTCTCATGTACTTTATCTTCTGTTCTGGTTCCATTTTTCCTATTAAATTCTGGGATATAATATTCA
>NW_006199822.1:2766595-2773027 GCF_000334495.1 Tupaia belangeri chinensis
CCTGATGGGATGTCCTTTGTAGGTAACTTGATGTTTTTCTCTTGCCAATCTTAGTATCTTGTCTTTGTCTGTGGTTTTGGTCAACCTGGCTATAATGTGTCTTGGAGAAGATCTTCTTGGGTTGATTCTATTTGGGGTCCTTTGTATTTCTTGGGACTGGGTCTTTGAATGCCTCTCTAGGTTTAGAAAGTTTTCTTGCAGGATTTCATGGAATAGATTATCAATGCCATTATGGATCTCTTCACCTTCTGGAATGCCAATTATCTGGATGTTTGGATGTTTGATGGTATCTAGTACTTCTCATATATTATTCTCAAATTTTTGGGACATTTTCTCAGTCTTCGTGGTGGATTTTTCTAGACCAGCAATTTTCTCTTCTGCATCTGAGATTCTATTTTCTGTATGATCTAGTCTGCTTTTAATACTATCAAGGGAGATTTTGACTTCCTGTATTATAGACTTCATTTCTAACAGTTCCATTTTATTCTTTTGTAAAGTGTGTAATTCCTCTTTTTAGATCTTGCAAGAATTTCCTCACCTCCTGGAACTCTTTCTCCTTTCTCTTTAGCAATTCATTATCTCTCTTCTCTTTCATCTCTGTTAGCTTCACCATTATGAATGCTCTAAATTCTTTATCAGACATTTCCATTATTTTCATTGAACTGCTTGTGAATGAAGAGGAGTTATTCTTTTCCCTTGGAGGAAAGGTATTATCTTGTTTTCCCATATTTCTTGTGGTCCTGTGGTGATTTCTTATCATCTGATGGATGGTGTGTTTCTTTCTAATTCTTGAAGTTCAATCTAGTTTGCAGGAGCCATGAGGAATCTTCTTCTGAAGACCTCGCCTCTCCTGCCACGCTAGCTTGTTTCCTGGAGGCTGAATTATCAGTAGAAAATCTTCATTTCTCTTGTACCCTGAAATACCTAGTTCGCAGTAGCCATGAGGAATCTTCTCAGGAGGCTTTTAGAAGTTCAGATAGTCTTTAGGAGACAATGGACAAATAAATCAATAATTGTGATATAATATCCATTAAGACAATTTTGATGTTTGTGCAGAGTAGCAAGGTAACACAAAGAAAGGACATTGACATGGTTTCTGATTCTCTGCTATCCTTTGCGTTCATAGGATATGTTCACATTTCTGACTCTGCCTTGATCGTTAGACTCTGTCCCTGTCCTGGACCCATCCTGTGCTCCTGCCTACATTAACCAGTGCCTCCACTGGTTTTCACCATTTTGAGCCTCTCATAGTCCTGGCACTGACAATAAAAGGCCTTACAGGTAGAGGTTTTGGCTAAAAATGAAGAACTAAAAGTAATAAGGATTCCACTAATTATATTAAGACTATTCAGACATAGCCTGCAAAAAACTTTTTAGACAGTATTCATTATTTTTGATACTTTTGTACATTTCTCGATAGTCCTTAGTCAATCCCTTCCTATTGGGCTCAATGAACTATTATAGCAGCAAAGGTATACTTAAAAAACACAAAAAACTTCTAGTCATTCAACTAAAATTACAATTCTAGTTGCAGTGTTTAACTTCATTAGGACCCTGGAATAGATGACCTAGAATAGAAATAATTTAGAATGCATTTTCAATTTTCTTTGCTACCAAATCT
Organism: Tupaia belangeri chinensis; assembly: GCF_000334495.1. Taxonomy (NCBI): domain Eukaryota; kingdom Metazoa; phylum Chordata; class Mammalia; order Scandentia; family Tupaiidae; genus Tupaia; species Tupaia belangeri. Next base: position 2,768,217 of record NW_006199822.1, read on the forward strand.
CTCTGAACGCATATTTGTTCATTAGTTTTAAACATTTGTTCTGAACATAGAGTACACCATGATGTTTTTGCAAGGAGTGCTGACACTCTTTTTAGTCCTAATGCTTAATCTGCATTATTTTTCCTTTTAATTACATTGTGTAAAAATTTACCATATATATTACTATGTATCAGTCTTAAAAGATGTTAATGGATGTTTTATAATAGTTTTGCTCTCTCCAATTAGATAAAGTACACTTCTCTTGGCCTTAATACTTTATTATCTTTTACCAGAATGCTTGATGTTTCAAAAAACTGTTTGTGTACAAAGGTTTATTTATCAGTTTTTGAGGAAACTTCAGTCTTAGAACTCATCTACCATTTCCAAGTTAAGATGTTAAAATTAATCCAGCAACTTTAAAGACAAATTTTAACTCCCTGTCTTTTTCTCAGGTTACCATTTCCAGGGAATCTATGGGTGATAGTGAGAGGCTAGGAAAATACTCAAGGTATCATGCTTGCTCAAATGACCACCATCTATGTCAATGCTGACCCTCTGTCTAGACATTCTGTCGGAAGGGTGAGGCAATGCAGACCCTAGACACGTGGTTCTGAATCTCAGGTGTCCACAGTTACCTGTACAGGTGTCTGTAGAATCCATGCTGTTCTGGAGATCACCAGATCCTCCTATCCCCGGTTCTCTCTATAATGCACCTATTTTTTCCACGTGCTTCCCAAATTTGCCCTCTTCTTAAATGCAACTCCATCTAGGTTTATTTCTCCATTTTCTGATCAGCAGGCTGTCCTACTTACACAGCTCTTCTTTTCGTCATGCCTGCTCTTTTAGAGTTTTGGTGATCCAGTCATATTACTTTTTCTAAAAAATTAAAGAACTTCTAATTGTGGGAAAATACACATAACATAAAATTTACCGTTCTACTCCTTTTTAGTATATAGTTCAGTAGTGCGAAGTACATTCACATTGTTGTGCAGCAATCTCCAGAGACCTTTCTTATTTTTTGGAGAGATTTTTGCTATAGGGCGTGTGCGCTTGCCAGACAGACAGAGAGAGACATAGAGACAGAAAGCGAGAAATCACCCCCCAGGGGGGATGGTCACGCCACAATCCCTTCTCCTCCATTCTCCTCTTGGGATCTTGGGCACACACGCACATGCGCCTGGTGTGAATTTAAGCCACTGGGTCCTGAACTCGAACCATGGCTTACTGCATGGGAGTCCAGTGACATAGGCATTACGCCAACTGCTGGTCCCTCCAGAGATCTTCCTGTCTTGCATCTTGCTAAACTGAAACCCCGTTTCATCTTATCCATTAAACAACTTCCCATCCTACTCCTCTTAACAGCCCCTGACAAGCACCATTCTACTTTCTGTTTCTGTAAGTCTATTTGAAATATCTCATATAGGTGGAATGTTTGTTCTTTTGTGTCTAATTTATTCACTTAGCATAAAATCCTTAAGCTTCATTCATGTTGTAGCATATGTCAGAAAAATCCCTCTTTCTAAAGTTGAGTAATTTTCTATCATATGTATATACTGTATTTTGTTTAGTCATTCATCTGTTAGTCAACATTTGGGTTGCTTCCATGTTTTGGCTACTGCGAAAAATACTGCTGTGAATTTGAGTGTAAAGCCTCTTTGAGGTCATACTCATTCTTTTTGATGACATGTATTTACCTACTTTTTTTTTTTTTTAAGAAAATCTTTTATCATGGAACATTTGAAATGTGAAAAAGTAGAGAGAAAAGCATAACGAACTTCGGAATACCTGCCGCTCAGCTTCAACAGTTGTCAGCTTGTAGCTTGTCGTCACATTTCATCACTTCCCTTCCAACCATACCTAATCTGGATTGTTTAGAAGCAATCCCACGCATCACATACTTTCATCTGTAAATATTTCACAATGTATCTCTAAAGTAACAAGGACCCTTTAAAAGAGTAAACCCATTATACTATTTCCTTATCACAAAACTTAATAATAATTTCTCATTATCATCAATACTTACTTAACATCCACAGTATCTCAATTACAGTAAAAAGATTTAAATAGTTGACTTTTTGAATTGGAATCCAAAGAAAGTCCATGCATTGCAACTAATTTATATGTTGTTTGAGTTTCTAATCTATTCCCCTATAACTCCTTTTACTTTTCCTTGAAATTCTTTTCTTTTTTTTTCTTTTTTTTGAGGGGAGAGGTTTTTGCTATAGGGCACATGCGTTTGCCAGAAAGACAGAGAGAGACAGAGAGACAGAAAGCGAGAAACCACGCCACAAGGGGGATGGCCACACCACAATCCCTTCTCCTCCATTCTCCTCTTGGGATCTTGGGCATGCATGCACACGTACCCGGTGTGAGTTTAAGCCGCCGGGTCCAGGACTCAAATTGTGGTCGACTACATGGGAGTCCAGCGACATAGCCATTACATTAACTGCTGGTCCCTACTTTTCTTTGAAATTCTTTTGAAGCAACGTTTTTATTTAAATTCCGTAGTTTCCCACATTTTGGATTTTTCTTATTGTATCTCTATGGTTCATTTAACATTGCCCTCTGTTTCCCAATTTCTTATAGATTAGTAATTGAATGTAACTGACTCTAGAGACAGTGTGGGAAGAGGATGGGAGAAGAGGGAGAGTGAGAGGAAAAGAATCAAGGAGAAAATAGACAAGACATTTACGGGACACAGAAATGGATGAGTATCTGTTGATGATCTCTTCAACTGGACTGGTGTGAAATGTATTCATGTCAGGAAAATTCACTTTATAAACTATAATGATATATAGTGATTGAATGTATAAAATAAAATTTAAAAGTCCGTTTATTTATTTAAATTCATGAGAGAGAACATGTATGTAAAAACCAGAGAGGAAGGAAGAGACAGAGAGAGAAAGGGAAAGACCTTAATTGGGGCCCATCACGCTGCAGTCCCCGCTTCCCACAGACCTCTGTCTTGTCAGACCCCTGGGCATACACATACTCACATGGCATATTTTCAGGCCCCCCCCAGGGGCCTGAACTTGTGGTCAGCCCTGTGGCCTTCAGTATTGCAGTTCAGTTTGCTACTGACTGTGCTACCAGGATGGGCCAGTAGTTAGAATTAGATGCTTGATCAGACTTGTTTTTTATTTTATTTTTTTCCCCCCAAGGCTAACTTATAGGCGATGACTCCCTTTAATATGATTATTACTGGCCAGCCAGAAGGATTGATTTGAAGTGGCAAAATGGAGATACTTTAATTATATTTTTCCTTCTTCGTTTATTAGCTAAAATAGTTTCATAAAAAGTAATGTCCTCTCATTAATTATTTAGTTTTCCTGAACTGCTGTTCTTATAGGATAAATGTTTGCTTTATTTACCAGTTTTCAAAGCAATCATTTGGTTCACTAGCATCCTCCTACGGTGACCAATGACCGTTTTATTTATTTTTAAAGAATTATTTATTAATTTTATTTTATTATTATCATTTTTTAATTTGCTATAGGGTACATGTGCTAACCAGAGAGAGATAGAAAAAGTGAGACAGCAAGCTGCCAGGTCCAGGACTTGAACTGCAGTCAGCCATGTGGGAGTTCAGAGTCTTGACCACCTGCTGGCCCCAACAGTTTTATTTTTAGTATAATTTGAATTCACTGATTTCAAATATTTATGATATATTTGAATTTATCGATCTTATTTTCCTTATTGAAGTTCGCTCCTTTTGACATGACCCTGATAGCCTTTAATTCTGAGCTATATATTTTGACAACATACTTCAGACTCATTCATAATTTTCAATCCCAGGCTGGGAATCAGCCATTGCTCTGAAGAACCTGGGTTCCTTTACTGAGATGGTCTTTAGGTTTTTTCGTGTGCACTCGCCAGACAGACAGAAACAGAGAGACAGAAAGTGAGAAATCACCCCCCAAGGGGGGATGGCCACGCCGCAATCCCTTCTTCTCCATTCTCCTCTTGGGATCTTGGGCATGCACGCACATGCGCCTGGCGTGAGTTTTAAGCCACCGGGTCTGTGACTCGAACCACTGTAAACTACATGGGAATCCAGAGACATAGCCATTACGCTAACTGCTGGTCCCCTACTGAAGTGGTCTTTAGACACCACAGTCTGGTTATCAGGAGAACTCGCTGCCACTGGATTGTTGTTTCTAAACCTTTTGAGTGGCCAAATCAAGAAAAACATTTCTCAATTTTTTAAAAAAAATTATTTTAAAATTTTATTATTATTATTCAATTTTACCAGAAAGAGTGAGTGAGAGAGAGAAAGCAAGCCATGTACTCTGGGATTAGAACTGAGGTCAGCCATGTGGGAGTCCAGCATCTTAACCACCATGCCACTGCCAGGCCCTCAAAAATGTTTTTCATTTTAAAAAGAAAATATAGCATGCATTTGCACTGATGCTTACAGCTCAATTTCAGAATGACAGTATTTTAACTTACCCTCTTGATCTTATATCTGTATCTTATTTTAACTAGTACCTCCTAAAAATTGGTTCTTGGGACCATCTGTTGGCATAATGGCTATGTCGCTGGACTCCCATGTAGTCGACCGCGGTTCTGGTCCTAGACCTGGTGGCTTAAACTCGCGCCCGGTGCACGTGCATGCGTGCCTAAGATCCTGAGAAGAGAATAGAGGAGAAGGGGTTGTGGCGTAGCCATCTTCCCTGGAGGGTGATTTCTTGCTTTCTGTCTCTGTCACTCTCTGTCTTTCTGGCGAGCGCACGCACGCTATAGCAAAAACCTCTCAAAAATTTTTTTTGTTCTCAATTATACCAGTATAATTACACATATATTTTTAAGTTCTTCCTTCTCTCTCTCTCTTT
>NW_006199822.1:2773354-2774335 GCF_000334495.1 Tupaia belangeri chinensis
GGAAAGAGAAAGAAGCTGCCCTTAATTGGGGCCCATCACGCTGCAGTCCCCGCTTCCCACAGACCTCTGTCTTGTCAGACCCCTGGGCATACACATACTCACATGGCATATTTTCAGGCCCCCCCCAGGGGCCTGAACTTGTGGTCAGCCCTGTGGCCTTCAGTATTGCAGTTCAGTTTGCTACTGACTGTGCTACCAGGATGGGCCAGTAGTTAGAATTAGATGCTTGATCAGACTTGTTTTTTATTTTATTTTTTTTCCCCCCAAGGCTAACTTATAGGCGATGACTCCCTTTAATATGATTATTACTGGCCAGCCAGAAGGATTGATTTGAAGTGGCAAAATGGAGATACTTTAATTATATTTTTCCTTCTTCGTTTATTAGCTAAAATAGTTTCATAAAAAGTAATGTCCTCTCATTAATTATTTAGTTTTCCTGAACTGCTGTTCTTATAGGATAAATGTTTGCTTTATTTACCAGTTTTCAAAGCAATCATTTGGTTCACTAGCATCCTCCTACGGTGACCAATGACCGTTTTATTTATTTTTAAAGAATTATTTATTAATTTTATTTTATTATTATCATTTTTTAATTTGCTATAGGGTACATGTGCTAACCAGAGAGAGATAGAAAAAGTGAGACAGCAAGCTGCCAGGTCCAGGACTTGAACTGCAGTCAGCCATGTGGGAGTTCAGAGTCTTGACCACCTGCTGGCCCCAACAGTTTTATTTTTAGTATAATTTGAATTCACTGATTTCAAATATTTATGATATATTTGAATTTATCGATCTTATTTTCCTTATTGAAGTTCGCTCCTTTTGACATGACCCTGATAGCCTTTAATTCTGAGCTATATATTTTGACAACATACTTCAGACTCATTCATAATTTTCAATCCCAGGCTGGGAATCAGCCATTGCTCTGAAGAACCTGGGTTCCTTTACTGAGATGGTCTTTAGGTTTTTTTTTTTTTTTTTTTG
>NW_006199822.1:2774462-2775320 GCF_000334495.1 Tupaia belangeri chinensis
GGCATGCACGCACATGCGCCTGGCGTGAGTTTTAAGCCACCGGGTCTGTGACTCGAACCACTGTAAACTACATGGGAATCCAGAGACATAGCCATTACGCTAACTGCTGGTCCCCTACTGAAGTGGTCTTTAGACACCACAGTCTGGTTATCAGGAGAACTCGCTGCCACTGGATTGTTGTTTCTAAACCTTTTGAGTGGCCAAATCAAGAAAAACATTTCTCAATTTTTTAAAAAAAATTATTTTAAAATTTTATTATTATTATTCAATTTTACCAGAAAGAGTGAGTGAGAGAGAGAAAGCAAGCCATGTACTCTGGGATTAGAACTGAGGTCAGCCATGTGGGAGTCCAGCATCTTAACCACCATGCCACTGCCAGGCCCTCAAAAATGTTTTTCATTTTAAAAAGAAAATATAGCATGCATTTGCACTGATGCTTACAGCTCAATTTCAGAATGACAGTATTTTAACTTACCCTCTTGATCTTATATCTGTATCTTATTTTAACTAGTACCTCCTAAAAATTGGTTCTTGGGACCATCTGTTGGCATAATGGCTATGTCGCTGGACTCCCATGTAGTCGACCGCGGTTCTGGTCCTAGACCTGGTGGCTTAAACTCACGCCCGGTGCACGTGCATGCGTGCCTAAGATCCTGAGAAGAGAATAGAGGAGAAGGGGGTGTGGCGTAGCCATCTTCCCTGGAGGGTGATTTCTTGCTTTCTGTCTCTGTCACTCTCTGTCTTTCTGGCGAGCGCACGCACGCTATAGCAAAAACCTCTCAAAAATTTTTTTTGTTCTCAATTATACCAGTATAATTACACATATATTTTTAAGTTCTTCCTTCTCTCTCTCTCTTT
>NW_006199822.1:2775338-2778512 GCF_000334495.1 Tupaia belangeri chinensis
TCTTTCCCTCTCTTTCTTCCTCCTTCCCTCTCTCATTCCTCTTTCCCAGGGAGAAAAAGACGAGCATCATCAACAGGGTCTCACACTGCAATCCTCCCCACAGCCTTCCTAGCCATCCAGGAACACGCATGTCACGTGTGTGCCTGGTATGTACAATGTGACCTGGGAATCGAGCACCAGTTTTCCATATGGTTTCCAGCATAGCAAAGTATTGCACTATTGCTACACCACCATGGCTGGGCCTACTCTAAAATATATACACAACAATCTCAGAATATGAACACCAAATTGCTACCAATAGTAATATTGGAAACAGTTTAAGATTTTTTTCCTACAATTATTGAGCTGTCAGAAAAGTCATGATACATTTTTGCATAGAAAAAAATACGCCATGACTTTTCCAACAACCCAATAGTTTTGTTAGTAGGGTATATTTTCTTTTTTAATTTAGATATTTTATTTATCATCATTATTATTATTTTTTAAAAATTTGCATGTGTGCTCACCAGACAGAGAGTGAAAGTGAGAAAGCAAGCTGCCACCGGGTCTTGGATTTGAACCGTGGTCAGTCATGTGGGAGTCCAGTGTCTTAACCACCATGCCGCTTTCTGGTCTCAGAAGGGTATATTTTATTAGCAATGTGTAAAATAAATTACTATGTTCAAAACTACTGGGAGGGCTGGCCCCATAGCATAGTGATTAAGGAAGCAGAAACCCACATGCTGACTGCAGTTTGACTCTCAGCCCAGTAGCTTGAAAAATACATATGCTGGGACCAGGAGTTAGCGTAATGGCTATGTCGCTGGACTTCCATGTGACCAACCGTGGTTTGCGTCCCAGACTCGGTGGCTTAAAACTCACGCTGGGCGCATGTGCGTGCGTGCCCAAGATCCTGAGAGGAGAATGGAGGAGAAGGGATTGTGGCATGGCTATCCCCCCTGGGGAGTGATTTCTCGCTTTCTGTTTGTCTCTCTCTCTCTCTTTGTCTTTCTGGTGAGTGCACGTGCCCTATAGCAAAAACCTCTCCGAAAAAGAAAAATTCATACATATGCTTGCCCAGAATCCTGATGGGAGAGAAATACAATGGAGAAGGGATTGTGGTGTAACCATGCCCTATTGTGGGTGGGTGGAGAATGTTTCTTTTCTTTCTGTCTCTGATGAAAGCCCATGTGCTCTGGCAATTAGAAAACACTGCTTGAAACTTTCTTGTGGTGATTTTACCTTTATTTAAAAACATTTGTTTGATAATTATGTAAAATATTTACATGGTCCAAAAATCAAGTCAACAAAGTTGGATATGTTTCAATTTTTTTAGAGGTTTTTGTCTTAAGGTGCATGCACTCACAGGAGAGAGAGAGACAGAAACAGTGAGAGGGAAAGTGAGAAATCACCCCCCCCAAGGGGATGGTCACACTGCAATCCCTTCTCCTCCATTCTCCTTCTAGGATCTTGGGCATGCATGCACACACACCTGGTGTGATTTTTAAGCCACTGGGTCCAGGATTCAAACTGTTGTTGGCCATGTGGGAGTCTAGTCATATAACCGCTACACCATTTACTGGTCCCAAAGTAGGAAATCTTTTTAAAAATCTAGCTTCTTATTCTTTCTGACTGAGTGCCCTATAGGTATTCATTTTTATCCATTTATTTTAAATGTGATGCTCACTGATTTAATTGATTGAGTATATTACATTTGTACGAAGAAGATAGAATATATAAAATATTCTCAAATATAGAATATTTGATATTTATATTTTTGTCATTGCTAAGTTCTAGGATATGATTCTAATAGTAGATGTGAAACAAGGAGAGATGCCCCATGTACATGTGGGAGAGAGAAGGGAAGAGCACCGTGTGAGCTGAGGCTGGTCACAGCTGTTACACGACAGGAACTCAGCTTTTGCCTAGTGAGGTTTGGATCACTACCAAACAAGACCCCGTCTGAGGCTGCGGATTTGTGAGGGTTGAAGACCTATGGTTACAGATAGAATTTTCTGGGGTTGCAGTAGGGATGTTGGTTCTGTCCCTCAACAATAACGTGCAAGTTAGCCTATTGGTGCTGACTCAGGCTGTCCCTGAGTGGATTCAAAACTGGTCGAATGGTCAGCTCAGTGGATAGATAAGGTCAACCTTCCGAAACACAATAAGCCTGTGTAGCAAACATGGCATGGGGAGAGCGTCTCAGGCCCAGGAAAGTGAGAGGCCTGAGTGAATAATGAACATCATCCATTGCTGTCACAAGTGACCTCATCATACCCTCTCCATCAACTGGTATGAGATCGCTGCTACGTTCACATGCAGGTTGGTGTGAAGACGATGGTACCTGCTCTTTTCCCCATTTTCTCATAGACTAGGATACCAGAGACCAGATCGTTAGACTCTGAGGATGTGAAAACTGAATAAAATCTAACTCCTATCATTTTGGAGTTAATAGTTTAGTGACTTGAGACTGGTACAAAAAATAATCATCTCTGAATAATATAATAATTCTTCTGGTAGGTCATTCACAAGCCGCTTTGGGGAGTTTGGAAGTGGGACTCCCCCACACTTAGCTCAGGGATGAGAGGAGGCTTCCTGATGCAGGTAACACCTAGACAGTGCTGGAGGCTGAGGTGGGTAGGAAGCGGGTCAGTGAAGAGACAGTGGTGCAGGCAGGACTGGGGCAAGCACAAGAATGACATGCAAGCAAGTGGCTAAGGCTTGACCATCTACCTCAGCAGGGGCTCTCCCTGGAAAGTCTTAAATGCCATCTTAATTAGCTTGAGCTTTATTCTGAGGCTGTCAAGAAGCCACTTAAGGGATTTTAAGGGCAGAGGTATTAGGAATGAAGAGGACATCGTGGATATGAGAACTCTCTCTTTGTCACAATTTTCTAAATAAAACCAAGGCAAAACATTTTCCTTATACAAAATTCACACATTACTGGGACCAGCAGTTAGCGTACTAGCTATGTCGCTGAACTCTCATGTAGTGGACCGCAGTTCGCATCCCGGATCCCATGGCTTAAAACTCACGCCAGGCGCGTGTGCGTGCGTGCCCAAGACCCGAGAGGAGAGTGGAGGAGAAGGGATTGCGGCATGACCATCCCCCCGGGGGGTGATTTCTCGCTTTCTGTCTCTATGTCTCTCTGTCTGGCAAGCGCACGCGCCCTATAGCGAAAACCTCTCCAAAAAA
>NW_006199822.1:2779326-2786681 GCF_000334495.1 Tupaia belangeri chinensis
GTGGAGGAGAAGGGATTGCGGCATGACCATCCCCCCGGGGGGTGATTTCTCGCTTTCTGTCTCTATGTCTCTCTGTCTGGCAAGCGCACGCGCCCTATAGCGAAAACCTCTCCAAAAAAAAAAAAAAAAGAAAAAAAAGAAAAAAAACTCACGCTGGGCGTGTGTGCATGCATGCCCAAGATCCTGAGAGGAGAATGGAGGAGAAGGGATTGCAGCGTGGCCATCCCCCCTGGGGGGTGATTTCTGGCTTTCTGTCTCTCTGTCTCTCTCTGTCTGTCTGGCGAGTGCACGCACCGTATGGCAAAAACCTCTCCAAAAAACAAAAATTCACACATTACTAAAATTCATCATGCATAACACAATTTCTCCCCCTCTAATCACGGTTTGATTACTATTCCTCTAATTTGTTTCATTCAGAAAATGATTTATTCATGTTGAGATGGTGAGAAAAATCAGATAATATAATACATTTTTACAACTTCTTTTTTCATTTTTAATGTACGTTAGGCATTTTATAATATCACTTTTTTCATAGAGCTACCTTATTTTTACTTTTATTTATTTATTTACTGAAAGATTTTGCTATAGGGCACATGTGCTCACCAGAGAGATAGAGAGAAATGGAGAGACAGAAAGCAAGAAATCACCCCCTCAGTGGGCATGGCCACACCAGGATCCCCTTTCCTCCATTCTCCTCTCAGGATTTTGGGCATGCATGCACATTTACCCAGCATGAGTTTCAAGTCATTGGGTCCAGTACTCAAACTGCAATTCACTATGTGGAAGTCCAGCTCCTTAACCACTATGCCACCTGCTGACCCCAGAGCTACCTTATTTTAAAAAGTGATCTATAATCTACTGTATGAAGGAAATATTTTTTGTTTGCCTATTTATTGATTGATTAATATTTGGATTCTTCCCAACTTTTTAAAAAATTAAATCAGAGTAATGGACATATATATGCAATATTTTAAGAAGGTAAATTGTGAGGCCACCAGGTGGCATGGTGGTTAAGATGCAGGGCTTCTACATGGCCAAATAAGGTTTGAGTCCCAGAACCGGTGACTTGAAAATCCCATCAGGCATATATGTGTGCTTGTCCAAAATCCCAGAAGAATGAAGGAGAGGGGATTGCAGAATGGTCATTCCCCCAGGGGATGATTTCGCAGTTTCCCTCTCACTGCCTCTCTCTGTCTCTTTCCAGTGAGTGCACATGCCCTATGGAAAAAAATCTCTAAAAAAAGAAGATAAATTTTACTACTGAGTTTATAATGGAAAACAGAAGTTCTCTGTCCCATCTCTTCCCACTCTTCTCTCTTTTTTTTTTTTTTTTTGAGACAACCCCAGTTGAACCTCTTGTTGTTTTCTGTACATGTTGGTTCTTGTGTGCTTGCTTATTTTAATCATTAGATCTTATATGCTCATCTCTGTTTTACTCTGTTGTGTTGCTAATAATAGAAATACCCAAGTCTGTACAATTTAAAAAGAATAGAGATGTATTTAGCTTATGGTTTTAGAGGTCCAAGAACAGGGAACTGCATCTGGTGAGGATTTTTCTGTGGGTAGAGATTGTGCAGAGTCCCAAGAAGACACAAGGCATCCCATGGTGAGAGGCGAGAGTGTTTGCATCTCTTCCCCTTTTGTCAGGAATCAGTGAACTACCTTGAAGATCTTAATCCTGTCACCCTAAAAACATAAACTGAGTCAAAGCAGAAGTAGTTTATTTTGGCATGAGAATAAGGACCATATGTGCCAAGCAATGTAGATGAACATATTCAGGTAGCCCCAACCATACTCAATGAGGTCTTATAATCCTTAAGCAGATTTAAAAGGCAAAAACCCACAAGTAGGAAAGAAGGAGGTAGAGTGGATGATGACTGTTGTTTTGGACAGTTATCCTTGGCTACCAGGATCAATAAAAAGGGTGGAGTCAGTCCAAGTATGGACAAGCACTCTTTGGGCAGATGTCCTTGAATAAGTAGTCTCTGTGTCAATTTGCAATAGTCTTTGCTCAAGGTTGTAGATCTGGCAGAGTCCTTGTGACAGTTCTTGTTATTAGGAATGCTAAGCATAAGAAAACACCTCTTCCATGATTTTCCCCAATGTGGTTCAAAGTTCTCACAAATGGCTCCATTTTGCTTCTTAAAAGATTTCACAATCCTAATCACCTCCTGAGGGCTCCACCTCTTAATTCCACAGTTGGATTAATTTTCAACTTCATAGTCTTCTCAAAACCAAATTTCATTATATGGATTTTGGGAGGACACATTGAAACCACAGTATATCCTAAAATGGAAGATGAAGATTAAGCTCTTAGGAATCCTGTCTCCCATCCCCTCCAACCCCACCACACACACACATACACAAAACATTTTTTATTCCCTTTTTCTGATATAGTTATAACCACATTTTCAATTAAATTAATTTTCATTTTTGACAATATTGCGGTTAGGTAATTATTAATGGAATTGAATCATGTCAACTAGAGAGATTGCATTTCTCTTTATGTACACACAAACACACACATGCACACACTTTTAAACTTTTTTTGTGAAACAGCCACTAATTTACCCCCAAACTTTTGCCAAATTGCCAGTGTGCTCAAGCACATTCTAGCAGCTATTAGTTTCAATTTCTTTTTGACATCATCCTTCCAAGAGTCCTCCATTGTCCTTTGCTACCTTGGATGGGTTATGGCCTGGTGGTTGAGCAGCTATTGTCTCTTGGAAGAGAGCCCCAGCATCCTAGGAATTCCCTCATTCCTCCATCCTCTTTTGGAACCCTGCATCGTGGTCACCATCCCTTTCTTTCTTAGGTTAACTCTCCTGTTTTGGTACAAAACATCCTCTAGTAGCTTCCTGAGAAATAGCTTAAGAGATTTCATGAAATGTTTAAGAGGTAGATTCAGACTTGATGACTGATAATACATAGAGTGATGAGAGAGGAAGGAGTAAGAAAAGAATCCCAAACTTTAGTATGAAGGCTCTAAATGGCCAAATGTACAAGAATTGGGGTAGTTACTGGTATGTCTGAGTGTGACAACCAACAGAAATCTAGTTACATTTCAGGAAAGGTGTCCATGATAGAGGTCCAAAATGTGTAGTTGTCCGTCTGGACATGACTGCTGAACTACTGGGCCGTCAAAAGTCATGATGTATTTTTCTATGCAAAAATACATCATGACTGGGACCAGCAGTTCGCATAATGGCTATGTCACTGGACTCCCATGTAGTTGACTGCATTTCGCGTCCCGGACCTGGTGGCTTAAAACTCACGCCGGGCGCGTGTGCGTGCGTGCCCAAGATCCCGAGAGGAGAATGGAGGAGAAGGGATTGCAGCGTGGCCATCCCCCCCGGGGGGTGATTTCTCACTTTCTGTCTCTCTGTCTCTCTCTGTCTGTCTGGCGAGCGTACGTGCCCTATAGCAAAAAGCTCTCCAAAAAAAAAAAAAAAATCATGACTTTTCCAACAACCCTCTATGAGAGTAGATTAGATTGGTTGGGAAAGGGATGCAAATAGGGACAAGAGTGAGCCAAGGATAAAGCACAGTTATACGTGAATGTTTAAAACTTAAGTAAGGAAAATAGTCCATGTAGATGTCTGATAAAATAACACCAGAGAGTGTGTGAGAATCAGGAGAGATGAGAGCCAATGGATAAAAGAGATGGATCTAGTGGCACAGATCTGCGATGTTGAACTCACTAGGGAGGGTCTCTGGTTCAGGTCCTGAGGCTTCTCTGTGCATGCCAGGTGTGCACACATGTGCCCATGATCTGGACTGGAATGGACATCATGGTGTTGTCTCTCTGGTTCTCTCATGGAAAAAAAATAAGATTTAAAAAAGAATGTATAATAAACAACAAGAATTTTGTGAAGGAATGGTGTAATAAGAGAATAGTAAAATAGCAAGAAGATAAATGCAAAGAAATGTTACTGCAGCATTGTTTATGGTAATAAGAACTGGAAACAAACTTTAATATTCATCTTCTAGGGAACTTACACATAGTGGTACAGAATCACAGAGGCACTGGAATACTATGCCTTTACCAAGTGTTTCACAGGTTTATCCTTACTGAGGTTTATGTTTACTGTTCTAAAAAAGCAATGCAAATTACTGAAAAAAATGAGTATTACAGGGTTCGATTTATGTAAATCTCTGTACACATAGCCATCTGCTTGCATGTGTATGCATAGGCTAGAGAGAAACTGGGAGAATGTTCACCAGTGTTCATGGTGATTAACTCTGAAAGAGGAGATTTCGGTAAGTTTTACTTTCTTCTTTGCATTTTAAGTATTGTTTAAGTTTGTTACAATAATTACGTAATAAAAGAGCTATTTTTAAAGGATTAAATGTTAATGACATTAAGCACTGCAGAGATGTTGAGTAGTTAAATAGTGCAAAGAAGGAATAGAAGAGAGGTTAGGACAAACTGAGCAGTGAATGGGGCATGATGATAATAAAAAGCCTAAGATGTTTCTAGAATTGTGAATGAGATGGAAAGGTAAGAGATACTGATAGGTAGAGGATTAGATAATAACTCCTTTTGTTCCTCCAATTTACCTTTTCCTCTCCTTTATTCATTCTGAACACTGTTTAGAGGTATATTCCTCATATAATACCACATTATCTTATCATTCCCATGCCAGATTTCAATTGGCTCCCACCTAGTGAAGCTGAGATTGCATAGTGGCCTTCCAGAGGCCTCTGTAATCTGAATTCACTCACCATTTTCCATATTCACTTACTTTTTTCACTCACACCAATTTAAAAAAAATTAAATGTATACTTACTGAGCATATACCATAGGCCATGGACTCTTAAAATTACTGGTTACACAAAGACATTATGATTCTTGCCATCATTGTTGTAAAAAAATAAAGAGGCTGTCATCATCACATACAGTTAATAATGATATGGAATGATAGATTCTGTACCTGATTAATGTGCCAATTGTCTGGCCAGTCATATGGACAATAGAGATGAATGGTATTTGCACCTGCTATTGCCTCTCTGCTTCATCTTATCACTTGTTCATTCTTTTTAAACACTTTAATCCTTCTTTTTTTTTTTTTTTTGAACAGGTTTTTGCTATAGGGCACGTGTGCTTGCCAGAAAGACAAAAAATGAGAAATCACACCTCAGGGGGGATGGCCATGCCACAATCCCTTCTTCTCCATTCTACTCTTGGAATTTTGGGCACACATATGCCCAGTTTGAGATTAAGCCATCAGGTCCAGGACTCAAACCATGGTCAACTACATGGGAAACCAGCGACATAGCCATTACACCAACTGCTGGTCCCTAAACACCTTAATCTTTCTAATCTTTCATACCACAGATAAAGTCCAAACTTAACATCTTTCTTGTGATGATTTCCATGACATCTAATCCTTCATTATTCCTTTATATTTTTGATCACCTAACACCTCTATTGTTAATGATCTACAAATGTATGAGTTACTTCTTGACACAAGGAACTGATGGGGTTAAACATGGCTGCCAAAATTTTTCAGGAAACTTCCCACCCCAGCTGCTTAATATTTAAAATTAAAATAACATTGAAGGTGGTATAATTTAATGTAGACTAATATAGTCTGCAGGAAACACCAGTGCTGAGGGGTAGAGAAATGGGGGTGTCAGGGTGGGGGTGGCCACTAAGACTTCACAAGGAGAGTTTAAAGTGATGAGAAAAAATTAGAGGAACAATTGGATGACTGTGGGAACTCAATCAAGATAGCATACACAGTAAATAAAACCCAGACTCAATTATTATGCAAGACAGGCAATAAAAGCTCAATTATTATTCAAGATTATAAAAGCACAAGTATGTTCTAAGTATGAGGTGGCATTGTGCGTCTGTGGTTAAAGAGACAATTGCAATCATGAATATGTAAATGGGAATATGATTTTGCAAAGGCTGGAAAGTCATCTTCATACTGTGGATGGCACAAGTGATGCCCTTACGAGGATATGGCGACCAGCTTTTATCTTACTCTTTAAAAGGGAATGTATAACCATCACAGAGCCCTGTTTCCCAAATTTCATTCCACTGAATGTCAGCAAGATGTTAATGGGTGCTCCATTTTTAATGCTGTCTAATGAAACTGGGAAATGTTGTGTTAGAAGATCTTGAAATCTTTTGATTAAAATGATGTGAAGGAAATATGAAGAGAGTTTAGAAGAGAAGGGAGTTTTACCAGGAGTAAGATAAAACTGAGAGGAGAACAAGTGGCTAAGTAGTAGGAGGGTTATTATAAACTGGGTACACTGCAGCTGCTTTATCTCCATAAAGCCAGAAATTGACATATTGCAGCAAGAGAGAGATGGGTTAGAAATGGGCTGCCTGGGGAGGGTGTGAGTGAGAAAAATTAAATTATTATTGTGAGAGCATATCATCTTCGACTTAGGAAAAATGATAAGAAAGAAGGAAAACCACTTAAGGATGATTTATGTGTCCTGCTGCCAGGAACTGCCAAGCAGGTGACCCTTTGAATTTACTTCTACTCTAGAATTTTATGAAGTTCTGTGGATACCAGGATGAGGGATATGACTGCAAGAAGATCTGATTCCACTCCACTTCTGTCACTAACATCCTGAACGATCTTGAAAATGACGATTGTGATTTCTCACACTATCCTGTAGGAATTTCTTTGGGATTCATTATACAATGCTTATAAAATACTTTAAGCTGCATGGAGGAAGACAGAGAAAATACTTTCTAATAGGTCAAATCATAAGAAATTGCTGGTATTTGATCACTTGGGTCCTATAAAAGTGGCAATTTCTTATAGTCTAACATAATAGGATTCATCATTCTTTGAGCCTGCTGTGTGGTAGTCATGGCCTAACTTTGAGGACCTGAAGATCATTAAGACATTTTCCCTGCCCTCAGGGAACTCTCACACTAGTGAGAGAACTGGACACTTAAATAAAACATTGCAATGCAGTTGGCCAGAGATTGAGCTAGAAAGAGGGAATCAGCAATTCTGCTGACTCAGGAGGTGAAAACTGGAAAGAGGCAAACAAAAGGTGGCTTTGTAGAAGATACAGCATTGATTTAGGCTGGATGTTGAAGGCCGAGTAATTCACCAAATGGAAAGGACCACTCTAGCAGAAGGGACAGCTGTGAAAAGACAAAAGAGGTACTTTCTGGAGTGAAAAAAGAGCCATTTAAATATTAAATGATATTTGGATAAGGAGATAGCAATCGAACCCTCTGCAAATCACTCCTGGTAGAATATCATCTTGGTTAATATTACTTCACTATTATTTATCATATTTTGTTCTTGTTTAGTGAGGCTCCTTGTACACGCTTTTCAGAATGGCCACAACAGAGAATGCACTTCAGCCAGGAA
>NW_006199822.1:2786703-2789477 GCF_000334495.1 Tupaia belangeri chinensis
TGAAGCAGGACAGACTGCTAGGAGCTAGGTTGTGAATAGACTTTTGCATCTAGCAGCAAGGAGAAGGCCCTTCATCCTGGGGGTACTGAGAATTTGAGGTAGCAGAGTGAAGTGATCAGATCTAAATTTATTTATTTATTTATTTTGGAAGGAGAGATCACTGAGGTTATGGAGGAAAGATACAAAGTAAGTGACGGCAGAGATAAGAGCGCTAGCTGGGGAACAGTAAAGAGGAGAACATCTCGACAGCAACTGCATTTAACAGACCAGAGCAATTTGGCAGGAGCAACGGGAACTGAAGGGAGTGAGTTAGCAAAGTCCAGGGAGAAGAGGCTTCAAAAAGTGAAATAAGTTCAGTGAGAGAAAAACTGAACGCTATCCTTTGGACTTAGAAGCTGGTCATTGATGCTCTTTAGAAAGTAGTTCCATTGGAGTAGACAGAAGTCAGATTTGTGTTGATCAAAGTTGGAATGGGGAGCAAGGAACTAGAAGCAATGAACAGACCAGTAATATTACAGGTTAGCAGGAAAGGGAAGAAAAGAGACCACTTCTGTCCATGGAGCAGTGGTCAGTGGTAATGTGCTGCCCAAGAGAAGCAGGATTCCACATGGTGACTGCAGTTTTATTCCCTGGCTTGGTCAGGATACACAAGACAGAGTTCTTACAAGGTCTAGTGGACTCAACGGGCAAATTCAATGAAGGAAGAAAAAATAGAGGAATGGTATTGGCCACATAAAGAGATAAGATTAGTTGGTGAGTTAAGACGGCTAGTCGGTGTTCAAGATCTTCATGATGAACTAATTTGGGGTCCTAACAAAATCCTGGTGTGGCCACAAGAGTGGGTTGGGCAAGTGGAGCACAGATGAAGGTGGATGGAGAATAGATTAAGAAACGTTCAGGCAAGGGTGAGGAGTGGGTGTTCTACAAAGATGTTTCCTTGCTCAGAATGATATGAGTGAGTAGGTAGAAATTATGAACTAGATGCCAAGTTGTTCTTTAGGAATAAATACTCAATAAAGTTTAGTCTGTCTTTGAGCATAATCTGCCAACTTGTTTTGTGTGTCATCATCTCCTACTATAATATTTCTTTTCTTTCTTTTCTCCTTCATCTCTCCTTCCTGTCAGGATTTGGGCATGCATGCACAAATACCTCACTCATTTTTCAAGCTGCTATGACTGGGATTCTATCTGCATGGTTGGCCATGTGGAATCTGCCTGCCTTAACCATCAGGCCACAGAGGTGGTCCAGGGATGACCCTTTTCTTAAAAGAAGGGAATGGTGACTTGTTTTCCTCTCTTTTCCAGCCTTTCCTCTGGTTTCTCCATCATTTACTGCCTTCCTAAGCTGGTGGATGGTTCATTAACAATTGCCTTCTCTTCTTCTCAATCATTATTTACCTACCTGAGAAGGTGACAGTCTCAGGGTCACAGAGATATTCTTTCATATATAAGGGACTGGGCCAGTCAGTGACATGGCATTTAAGGTGACTAGATTCCACATTGCCAACTGTGTGGTTCAAGTCCTGAACCCAGTGGCTTGAAAAACAGGCTAGATGCATGTGTATGTGTGCCAAAAATCCCAAAAGGAGGAGAAATGGAAGAGAAGGCATGGTGGCATGACTGTGCCCCATGGGGGATTCTTTCTCACTTCTCTTATTTCTCTTTCCCTGTCTCTCTTTCTCTCTTTCTTGTTGGTGAATGCATATACTCTCTCACAAATTAAAAAAAAAAAGAAGTCTTCAAAAAGTTCATAGAAAATGCATAGTATGAGAAAAATCTACACATGGATTTATACATTTTTGCACCAGAATAAACTTATACTTTTATTCCATTTTTTCACAAACTTTTTGAAGTCTCTACCTATGAGTGGACATTTCAGAACTCAGATCCTATTTCTCTGTTCCTAGCAGCCTTCACCTCCCTGGGCTCTGAGGTTTCTAAATGTTCTACCCCCAAAGATGAGGAAGTGGTTTGTTTGCCAATCTATTCTGCTCCTGCCAAAGCTGCTTGACAAGTTCAGCATGAACAGTTTGAAATTGATTTGTCATCAGTATAACATATTAAACTCTTCACCCACAGAGAAACAGTGTGGTTTTTCATATATTTTCTAGAGGGGGTACCATCCCAGAAGGCAGGCTTCAGGACATTCCTGTGCAGGAGTGCCGAAGAACTCCACTTTAACCCTGTCTGACTCAGCCCTTCCACAGCAGGAACCACAAACCTGTGCTGAGTTCAAAGTTCTGGAGATTTTAGTTTAAGGTCAAGAAAACACAGTACAGCTTTCTTTGTGTTATTAATACAGGGCCTTTCTGGGACTGTTCCTCAGCTTCATAATATACCCCCCTGAAGTGAGTCAGCATTTCTGTGTTTGTTAAACTTCTAAGGTTACTTCAGCACCCAGGGGGACATAGTTTGTCCAAAGTCGCGCTGCAGGTCCATGGCAGGCTAAAATCAGACCAAGAACTTGTTTCCACTAGGCAGGATGCCTTGAACTTTGTTGCATCTACTGGAAGTCATTTGGTTGATTCAAGTCCTACACTTCTGTCTTTAAATAGTCCGGCCGCAACCATGATTGCAAAGTGTCTTTGTGGAATTAGTTCAAGCCCTTGTAGGGAGTTCAGGCTGCGGTTTGAAGGGATTCTGACAGTTTCTGCCAAATATAATAGTTAGATCTAGGAGTGAGAAAAATGATGCGAGATGGCAGAGATACGAAGTGGAGACTAAAATAGGTCTGCCCTGTTCTTTTGCTTTTCAACTGGCAGTCATATCTCACA
>NW_006199822.1:2789508-2792238 GCF_000334495.1 Tupaia belangeri chinensis
TTTCCCCCCCCACACTCTGGAAGATTCTTCTAAATCCAAAACTATTTTTCACTTGAAACAGTTATACTGGATGTTCACGATGCAAGTATGTATGTTCGTGTGCACTGTTATTATTAGTCTTCAAAAATGCTCCGCGTTTCAGCGTGCCAGGATACAGAGCCAGGGAAAAAGGGTGGTTTCGGATTAATAGCACTCTAAATTTGTCATCCATTTTCTTAGCTTCTTTTCCTTAAACATGATTTCGAAGCGACAGGAATCCAATATAGTGATTATGGTCTTTTGTTGTTTACAGCTGGTCAATTTTGTACATATGTAAAATTGAAGCCCTCTTTCATTAATAATTGATCATAAAGTTATCAATAGCCATCATAAACAGCAAACTCAGAGTAATTGGCCTTAGTTAGTAATTTAGAATTTTAGAAATGAAAAGACTTCAGAGATATTCTGGACCAATCACCTAGTTAAAGGAGAAATTTTTCTTCAGTATCTCTGATAAGAAAACTGTCTCAGTGGTTCTCAAACTTTGCTGCACATTACAGTTGCCTGAGGAGCTTTTAAAGACCCCAGTACCAGAGCTCTACCTTGACTCAATTAACCAGGAATTTCTGGGAGTGGGTCCAAGGTATCAGGTTTTTTTCTTTTTAAAGTTTTAATTAAGTTTTTTCCTCAGAGAAAGAAAAAGAGAGAGAGAAAGCACCCTCAATAGGATCTTGATGCTGCAATTCACCCTTAATCTCAACCAGCTACAGATGATGGACATGTGTGTGTCTGGAGTTCTCAGGGAGGTCTCTGGATGAGAATCTAGAACCTAGTCCTATAGGGTCAGCCTGGCAGAGTGTCACATTTACCACTATCTAGTCTGGCACTGGCATCTCTTAAAACTTCCCAGAGGATTATACTGGGCAGCCAAGTTTTAACTAGTGATCTAGCTTCTGTTTAGCTGTGGTAGAATCCCTGCTTTGTTGGGGTTGGCTGTTGACTGATGCACAACCTTTCTTATGAGAATGAATAGGGTTAATGTCTCTTTGGAAGTCACATGGAACCAATTGCCTCACTTCTTCATGGAATAACTCTTTTATTTTAGCTTTTACTGTTTCTTTATAATAGCCTAAAATACCAATGCATATGAATTATATATATTATTTTATAGTATAGAATTTGATCCACTATCTGACTAGTATCTTGTCCCAGTGTCATTATTTTGACTCTTTGGTAAAACACTTAGGGCCAACTGTAGAGCAAAGAGTTCAATATCTCTCGAAGTTACAGCTGAAAGATTCCTCAAAGCCAATGTGAGACATGAGGTGTGTTTCCCTCCTTTTTATCAGCTGTTGTGTTTTCAGGACCTGTTTCCTCTCGCCCTGGCCCTGCACTGCCTCCCTACTCTTTGTGGTTGTTCCACTTGACTCTGCTCTCATATTGCCTGTGTTTGAGCCTGGACGACAGCGAGGCCTTCAGAAGAGTGGCAGAAGGAAGAAGACAGGAGGATGTCATTGTCACACCTCAGTATAGGAACTCAGTTGCTGAATTCCAGGAGCCTGGTCTAGCACCATTTGTTGAGAGGCTGAATTCTAAATGTGTATCAATTGAATTTGGGCCCTGGTTCCTAACTCACTGCAGGGGCAACTTGGATAAGAGACCTAACCTGTTTGAACCTCAGTTTGTCCATACTTTATTACATCCTGGTTCATAAACCAGGAGTAATAATAGGAACTAATCTCTATGAAATAAAAGATAATCTGTGTAATGAACCTGGCACAATGCCTGGGGTAGAGCTACTGCCTATAAAGAATTAGCACTTGTTATAAGATTTATTACCTCAGTTCCTACCATCCTTACAAGCTAGCCCTGGTCCAAGACCGTCATCTACTCTCCCCTGCTGCTCTAAGCTCTAACATGGGCTGCCTAAAAACATTGCTGACCCCTGCTTCTACCAGTCTTTTCTCTTGCACCTGTCCAGGGCTTAGCTTAGACTTCGAAGTACACATCCCTACTGTTTGATAGCTCCCTTGGGCTCATAATGCCTCCCAAGTGCACAAAAGGAAAAAAATAAAAGTTAATATCACTAATTCACATGGTTATAAAAGAGCACTGGCAAATCTTGCTAGAGAAAATCTTGCTCCTGATCAAAGTTTTTCTTTGCTACTTTCAGTTTCCTTTCTCAAGAGGTCATATGAAATTGAACTTAGAACTATGATTTGACCTTCCTTCAAAGCTTGCCAGGAAAATCATTAAGTTTTTCGCAGGCATTGGCAGATCAGCTCTTACTTCCCTTCCCATTTAGCAAACATTAAATTTTTGACCAGGGATTCTTGAACTCCACACACTAGCAATATGGCCTGTTATTTCACTGGCTTCTTCATTTTAGTTTATCAGTACTGCCAGCAAAACTCTGGGAACGCGATCTGTTAGGCCTTGTCTTCACCAGCCAAGATTTTTTAAAGGGTGCAACAGATTGAAGATTTTTCAAACTACAGAACAGTACTTCCAAGATACATTCAGTAGGAAAAGAAAAAAAAAAAAGGCCTCCTTTCAGGAGTCCTTGCTCCCTCCTTTGGGTAAATGGATGACTTTCCAGGCATGCTACAAAAAAGAGTGATTAGAAAAAACATGGCTATAGGCAGCTGTAAGACAGATTTTTCAACCCAGAATACAATTCTTGCTTTATATTTTTGAAGTTTACTTATTTACTTTTTTTTTTTTTTTTTTTTTTTTTCTTATAGTTGAGTG
>NW_006199822.1:2792256-2792634 GCF_000334495.1 Tupaia belangeri chinensis
GCTGCTTCATTTTAGTTTATCAGTACTGCCAGCAAAACTCTGGGAACGCGATCTGTTAGGCCTTGTCTTGTCTCCCCCAGATTTTTTAAAGGGTGCAACAGATTGAAGATTTTTCAAACTACAGAACAGTACTTCCAAGATACATTCAGTAGGAAAAGAAAAAAAAAAAAAGGCCTCCTTTCAGGAGTCCTTGCTCCCTCCTTTGGGTAAATGGATGACTTTCCAGGCATGCTACAAAAAAGAGTGATTAGAAAAAACATGGCTATAGGCAGCTGTAAGACAGATTTTTCAACCCAGAATACAATTCTTGCTTTATATTTTTGAAGT
Source organism: Tupaia belangeri chinensis (assembly GCF_000334495.1). Taxonomy (NCBI): domain Eukaryota; kingdom Metazoa; phylum Chordata; class Mammalia; order Scandentia; family Tupaiidae; genus Tupaia; species Tupaia belangeri. Next base: position 2,792,584 of record NW_006199822.1, read on the forward strand.
TTACTTATTTACTTTTTTTTTTTTTTTTTTTTTTTTTCTTATAGTTGAGTG
>NW_006199822.1:2793084-2801329 GCF_000334495.1 Tupaia belangeri chinensis
ATTCCCATGTGGATCCATTTGTGTTATTACCATACCACCACCCGGCCCCATTTTTTTTGCTATTAAAAACAAGTTTAAATTTGGTCCTATAACTTTTTTTTTCATACTACAAGAGTTAGTTTTATTTGTTCAAGGGCTTGTATTGCAAGCATTAAACCAAGCATTGGCTTTGATTCTGTGGGTCCATATTCACATATTAAGATCAAAGCAAACTATGATCTATGTACCTGGATGAAAACTAAAGGCTCAGAGTTAATCACTCTGTAATTTTAAATTTTCTACATTCTAGAACTTAGTAGTTACAGGTCTTTTAGGTCCTTCTGGATGTCTCACAGCATATCTGCACTCTTCTTGAGCTGAGCAACCTCGTCATTCTTCACCTTCCAGTTGAAAACATTGATCAATCCTTGAGCATTGAGGATATATGGGATGCTCAGGAAGACTTGGTTCTCGATGCCATACATTTCCCTCACCATGGTTGACATTGGATGAATACTGGATGGATTTTTCAACATGGATTCAATGAGATCAGCCACACTTAATCCAATAGCCCAGTTTGTGTATCCTTTTACCCTGATGACTTCATAGGCACTTTCAACCACCATCTTAAGTACTTCCTTGCAATTTGGGCTATAATTGACTGTTTCCATGTCTGGATTCAGTTCCTGGAGAGAAACACCTGTCATATTTACTCTCCACCACACAGCCACACTTGAGTCACCATGTTCCCCCAAAATCCATTTATGGCCACTGGTGGGATGAACACCAAGTTTTTCAGCTAAGAGATTGTGAAATCTAGCAGAATCCAGATTACAACCATTTTCAATCACATGGTGCTTGGATAAACCACGTAGTTTCCAGGTAACATATGTGAGAATGCCCACAGGATTGGAAAGCACAATTATGATGCAGTCAGGACTGTACTTGACAATCTGAGGAATAATGAATCTGAAGACATTCATATTTCTTTGCACCAGACTGAGACAACTCCCTGCTTTGTTGATGGACTCCAACAGTCACCACTGCGATATTGGAATTGGTGGTCACAATTTTAGGTGTCTGAAGAAATAAGCTCCCTTGCTGCAGATCCATCATTTCTCCTTTGAGCTTATCTTCCAAAACATCCATCAGGGCAAGTACAGCAACCAGAGATTTTCCCAGAATGCTGATCACACAACTTGTCCAACACTCTCTACAGTGATCTTATTGTTGGGGACCATTGCCTCTTCCTTTGCAACTGATACAATGAGTTTATCCTTAAGAGTTGCCATTGTGCACAGAGCCGAGAAGGCTCTCGAGTTGGCTAGGATATTCACTTAAAGAAGATAATCTAATTCTGTAACTTTTTAGCCATCTCTTCTGAAGTCTATACCTACGTCACTAGTGAAGGGAAAAGGAGGTGAGTAAACTAAGTGTTGCTGAAGAGTTCTCAGGTACCTCATACCCAAAATGTCAGAATAGATTTACACAGATCATATTTAAATCCCCCATTTGTTTATCATTATGGATTTTTCCAGAATAGTTTCAAAGCAAGCTTAAAAAGAAAATTAAAAACAAAACATAAAACACCCAAAGAGCCATCAACAAATGCAAAAAAAAAAAAACCCCAAAAACAAAACAAAACAAAACAAAAACAAAAAAAACCCCAAAAGTCTGGCCCTAAGAACTCAGAACCAATAGAAGCAATATAAATGAAACAAATTCAAGTCCCAATACAGTTTTCAATTTAAGATACTATCCCTTGATTTTTTTTCATTCTAATTTTTATTGACTTGATTCCAGGTAGGTAAATCTTACCTGGTTTCAGTGTGGACTTATACTCCTTTATCCAAAGGGGTATAATGAATTTACCTTGCCTGCACAGGCATTTGGATACATCACAAATACACTTACAAGTACACCTGCACAAAGAGGACCCCAGAAGCTAATCTTGGCCTTGATATATAAAGAGGATGCAAATTCATTATTGACTCTCTAGAAGGTAGAGTACATCTTCTTTGCGTTGAGTTGTTGTTTTCCGTAGTGGTGATGGGTTTGCTGCTGATCCACTGTAGGTAGGCGATAGTTCAGTCTGTGGTATTGGAGCAAGAAGTAGTCTAGAAATATTCACTTTATAACACCATTCTGAAACCAACTACCTTAAGATAATTAACACACATATACAAACACTGTCATGGAATAGACATTATGTCATTTCCTTTCAGTTGATTCATTTATTCATCAAACGAGTGTTAATTTATTCATTACTAATGATTAATATGAGCAGCACAAATATGAACAGTACATTTACTGTTTCTAAAGTTCATGTACTAAGTCTCCCTTGTCCTTGAGTTATATGGATACCAGGATAAAACAAAATCAATATTTGTACTATTCATCCTGCATAAATATTTCCCCAGACAAGTGGCTATTTACCATATTGAGTCAACATAGACTGTTGGAATATAAGAAGGTTATCTGGAATATTTTTCTCCCCCGATGGGTCTGGTAATATGAGAGACTACACCAAAGGAAGGGGGGAAGATGTTGTGTTCCTATCATAGTGAGACACTGCTGGCATTTATGCACATGATAGCATTTCTTCTTTACAAACACCATAGACGGTAACGACTCTTAGTCACCTCTTTTTGTAGATGAGAAAACTGGAACTCTATAAGGTTAAGTAATTGTTATCTTTTGTTTGTTTGTTTGTTTAGGTTTTTGCCATAGAGTGCATGCACTCTCCAGAAAGAGACAGAGATAGTAAGACGGAAAGTGAGAAATCATCTTCTCAGAGGGGATGGCTATGCTGCTATCCATTCTCTTTCATTCTCCTCTTGGGATTTTGAGAATGCACTCACACATGCCCATCATGATTTTCAAGTTGCTATGTCTGGGACTGGAACTGCAGTCAGCCATATGGGAGTCCAGCCCCTTAACCACCACACGACCTCCCTATATAATTCTCATCTTAATACAGTCTGCTGTCCCATTTCAATGGCACATTTTCCCAATATTTCCCTCCCTCCTCCTCAACCTTTTGTTCCTTCTTCTCCTCTTCATCTGTTGCTCGTTTTGGACAGTGTTTTCTAGTCCATTCTGTTGACAATGACAGAAAACATCTGAGTCTTGGAAATTTAAGAAAAATAGATGTTTATTCAGCTCATGGTATGGAGGTTCAAGGTACAAGGGCCACATCTGGTGATTCCTGAGGCCAGGCAGGACATCAGATCATGAGAGAACAGGAGTGCACTTTCTGTATGTTCATGCATCTCTTTCTTTCCTTGTGTACCCACTTGGGGCCCCACCTGAATCACCTAATCATTCCCAAAGTTCTCTCTTTTGATAGTATGAAGGTATTGAGTTTCCTCTTGGTATCTCCACAATATAATTAAGTTTTAACATATGAATGGGGAGGGTCACTCAAACCGTAGCAAACACTATCTACATTCCCTAGTGATCTCATCAGTACAGTGATTTTAAATACCATCCATGTGCTCTTGGCTGTCCGGTGGGTATCTCTAGCCCAAACCTCTCTCATTACCACCAGACTGGTATATCCAATAACCTACTTGACATTTACACTTGGATTATGGGTGAGCATTTCCAATTCAGCATGTCCAAATTGGAGATCCCAATTTTTTTCTCTTCACATTTATTTCTTTCTGGATTTGAGTCACTTAAGTAAATGGCCTCACCATTTATGCAATACTCATTTTAAAAACCCAGGTCACCCTTTTCTTTTCCACTCTCCCACCTATATCTTGAAGTATTGCAAATCTATTTGTATTTCTACATCTTTACCTTTATCTAAATTATTTCAAAAGATGCCTGAATGCTGGTAACACCCCATTTGCATTCCTCCTTCTTCTTGCCTAGAATATGGATTTGAAGGCTAGAACTACTCAGCTATTTGTAAATATGAGAGAAAAGTCACCAGAATCACACTCTGATATACCAGATCTTAGTCACATCTTCAGACACCATGTTATCAGTAAAAATAAGAATAATAACTCTTATTTGTTTAATCTGAAGTAGTTAAATTTGTTTCCTGCTACTTGTAGAGGGAAACAGTCCCCAATGATATGTATTTCCTCTCTTCCTTCATCAACCTGTAGCCCCACAATAGTCATAAGAGTGTTAATGTTTTTTGTTTGTTTGCTTTTTAAAGAAAGCAAGGGTATTTTTTAGTAACCAAATATTTACTGAGAACATATTAAGTGTTATGAATATTTCTAGGACACACACCTAGAAGACACACCATGAAAAAAGCAAAGTTGGGACACATCAATAAACAAAACAAAGACCCTTGCCTTTGCGGAGGGAAAAATTATAATCAACATAATAAATAAGTAAATTGCATAATATGTTAGAAGATGATGTAGATATGGGGGAAATAAATCAGGATAAGGTTGGACAAATGTGAGGGATGTGATTTTAAACTGTGTCAGAGACATAGTTGAGAAGACATTTGAGAAGACATGAAAGACTGAGTGACAGTGGTGAGAGTAAAAATAGAATGTATTCTAGATATATTTTGAAAAAAAAAAAAAAGAAATGAAAAAATTTTCTGAACTGGGTGCGGATACAAGACTAAGGGGTCAAACAAGACTTCCAGACTTTTGCTTGAGCAGCTGGAAGGACGAAGTTGCCATTAGCTCAGATAAGGAAGGATGGTGTAAAGAAGATTTGTGGTCTGAGATAGCTCAGTTTTAGACATGCTGAATTTTAGATATCAAGCATTTGAAAGGAGATGATGTTGAATAAGTGATTGAATGTGTGAGTCAAGAGTTCGGTTGACAGGTCTGCATAGTAGATTTAAAGTTGTGAGTAATGGCCTATAGATGGTATTTATAGCCAGGAGATGATATGAGATCACTAAGAGAGTGAGTGCAGTTAGAAGAAAAAGAAAAAGTCTAGAACTGATGCGTTAGAGCATTAAGAAACTGGAAGGAGCCGGGGCAGTGTGCAACAGTAAAATGTGAGGCTCTGCAAGGCTGATCTATGTGGAGGGTTCCAGGTTTGTTTCCAGAGACCTTCTGGAGTATACCAAGCACTTATATGCCCATGATACAGATCTGGATATGCCGGTGGTGGATTCTGACATTAGGGCCCTGTTGGGAATGATGTTTCTCTCACTCATGGAAAAATAAATGAACAAACCAAGCAACAAGTAAAGTAGAAGGAAACCCAAAAGATCAAGGAAGTCAAATGAAGAACATATATTAAGGAGAAGAGAGTGATCACTGCTACTGATTGTCAGGTAAAATGAGAATCAGATCTAATCATTGGATTTAGCAACACTGAGGCCACTGGAGATGTGACAAGAACAGTTTTCATAAACTGTCAAAGGAGGAAGACTGTTTAGTTTAAGAGATAATTGAAGGACACTAGTGGCACACCTTTGAGGATTTTGTTGCAAAGTTTTTGGGGAAAAAACTAGCAATTCTAGTGGAGCTCGTTGTTGTTGTTTGAGAGTGAGAAAATAACATGCTTAGGGACCAGCAGTTAGTGTAGTAATGGCTATGTCACTGGACTCCCATGTAGTCGACCGTGGTTTGAGTCCTGGACCCTGTGGCTTAAACTCATGCCAGGCGTGTGTGTGTGCGTGACCAAGATCCCAAGAGGAGAATGGAGGAAAAGGGATTGCGGCATGGCCATCCCTCCTGGGGGGTGATTTCTCGCTTTGTATCTCTCTGTTTCTCTCTGTCTGTCTGGCAAGCACACACGCCCTATAGCAAAAATCTCTCCAAAAAAGAGAAAAAGAAAATAACATGCTTATATAGTGGTGGGGATGACCAAACAGAGACATAAAAATGGATGAAGTAGGAGAAGGAAGAACAATTATTAGAGTCTTTGAGTTTAAGTAGGAGGACTTGCTTTATGTAGTGTGGTTATAAAACATGTCCACAAATGCTTTGGTCTTCTTCCTCTCAAAAGGTAGAGCTTAATTTTCTTCCCTCTAAAAATGGGCTGGATTTAGTGAACTGCTTTTAATAAATAGAATGTGACAGAAGTGATGGTTTTTGACTTGTGGGATTAGGTAGTAAAAAAGCATTGTGGTTTCCTTCTTGCTTTCTCTTGTATCACTCACTCTGAGGGAAATCACTGCCAGATTGTGTGGATCCTTAAGTAGCCCTGTGGAGAGGGGAATGAGGTAAGGAACTGGGGCATTCCTAACCAATAGCCATATGAGTGGACCATCTTGGAAGTAGATCCTCCAGAACAAAGGAAGTCTCCCATGACTAAATTCCAAATTGACACCTTTATTGCAACCTTATGAAAGACTTTGAGCCAGAACTACAGGCTGTAAGCTCTACAGCTGGGCATTGAAAGATAGAATGAGAAAAGAGATATTGAAGGCTTGGGGGGGAAAGAAAAAGTTTTGAAAGAATTGTATGGGACTGGGCAAGAATGGGGAGCATATAAAATGGATTAGGGAGATTTAGTAGAATTATAGGCAGAGGAAGCACTACAGACAGTTATCAAATAGAATGGGGCCAATCAGTATGGTTATGTGTTCTACTCCAGCCAAATTCAGTTGTATTCATGAACAAGCACAGAATAGGTGGAAAGTCAGATTGAACCAGGAATGCAGTCTTGCTAAGTGAATGTTAGGACACAAAATAGGTCAAGGTGTATGCAAAAGAATGGTTATAAAAATCAAGCTAGTTGCCTTCTTAAAACTCATTTCTGTCTTCTGCTTCAAGGAAGATGAAGCAGACATGATTTGACTCTTTCTTCCTGTTAGGAGCAACTAAAATACCTGGACTATGTACCTGGACTCTGTGTGTGTGTGTGTGTGTGTGTGTGTGTGTATATATATACATACATTGTGTGTGCATGTGTGTGTGTGTACACATACATATGTGTGTGTGTGTATATATACACACATGTGACTGAAAAAGCTGAAGAGATGAAGACAGTTTGTTGAGGGACCTCAGAAATTTAGGAATAACCTTCTGGTGAGTTCTCTGGGTTTTCCTTTTACTTTATGCATTCCAGGCCTGGAGCTAAAGAGGCTGGCAATATGGAAATGCCAGTAACAGGAGCAGACAAAAAAATTTTCCAATGAAATCCTTCTCTTTCTAGTGAAAGAATCAGGAAAGTTTGGCAACACCAAGATGTTTAGACAATAACTGCTCTACATCAGCCAGAAACCATAGAAATAAAGCTACTACTCCACTCTACCTAGCCAGCAAAGGGTGAGGGGAATCTCACACTTTCACCCTCATAAGTTGTAACAGGGGAACTCACATCTCCACTGCGGTACTACCAGAGAGATTAAGTAGGGAGTCAGGAATATATACAGAAATAGGTAACAATCTTAGGGCATAAAATAAATATTAACAAATTAAAAAGAGCTAAAAGCAAAGAAGTGTATTTTTCAGCTAGATTGGAACCAAAATTGAAAACAATAAAAAAATTGTAACGTTAAAAATCTCTCAACACTTAGAAACTACACAACAAACTAAAATAATCCATGCGCAGGATGGACGTCTCTAAACAACAACAACATTGAACTGAATGCAAATGAAAATGTGGCACATCAAAATTTGTGGGACACAGCTAAAGCAGTACTGAGAGTAAAATTTATAACCTAAATACAGATGTTTTAAAAAAGGGAAAGTCTCAAATCCATAGTCTAAGCTCCCATCTCAAGAACTTAAAAGACAGTAAAAGAAACCCAAAGAAAACAGAAGAAATAAAATGATAAGATTAGAGTAAAAATTAAAAACAGGAAAGAATGGTTAAAAATGAGAGAAACAAATAATTGATTGATTAAAAAAAATCAATAAAATTGACTAACATCTTGCTAAACTGACCAAAGTAAAATAAAATAAAATAGAATGAAAAGAGAGAGAGATGAAAATTACCAGTATCAGGAAGGAAACAAAATATCACTGCAGACTCTGCACACAGCAAAGGATAATGAGGGAATAATATGAATACCTCTACATACATAAGTTTGAAAACTTAGATAAAATCAACCAATTCCTAGAAAAGTAAAAACTCCTATAACTTACCCAACACAAAGTGGATAATTTAAATGGCTTTACAACTCCAAAGAAAATCCAATTTGTGGGCCAATCTCATGGTCTAGTGGGTTAAGGGAGCTGAATCCCCTGTGGCTGACTTCTGTTCAAATCCCAGCCCCTGTGGATTGAAATGCTGTATGTATGTGTGCCCCAAAATCCCAACAGGATGGAGAAATGGGGGAAAAAGGAATGCAGTATGACCCAGCCCCTTGGGGACTACTCTTTCC
>NW_006199822.1:2801567-2807467 GCF_000334495.1 Tupaia belangeri chinensis
CTGTTTTTCTCTGTACCCTCTGGCAAAATTATAAAAAAGAAAAGAAGGAAAAGTCAAATTTGTCATTCAAAAATTGCTCCAAACACCTACAGGCCCAAATAGTTTCATCAGAAAATTCTAACAAATGTTTAAAAAAATTAATTCTGCACAATTTCTTTCAGAAAATAGAAAAAAAGGAAAAGCTTCCCAATTCTTTTTTTTTTTTTGATGCCAGTGTTACCCTGGTATCAAAATCAAAGAGTACAAAAAAGGGAAAATTACAGACCAGTATCTCTTGTAAGTATATATCCAAAAATCCTAAATAAAAATATTAGCAAATAGAATTCAGCAACACATGAAAGGAATCATACACCATGACCAAATCAGATTTATTCCAGGGCACAAGAAAGATTCAATAGTAGATAATAAATCAATGTAATATACTATATTAACAGGCTAAAGAAGAAAAGTCACATGACCATATCATTTGATGTAGAAAAAAGGCATTTGACAAAATTCAACACCACTTATGGTAAGAGCTCTCAGAAAAATTGGGATAGGGGAAAATATCCATCAAAATGATAAAGAGCATCTACTAAAATAATTTACAGTTAATGTTAAACTTAATGATGAAAGACAGAATGCTTTTTTCCAATGCTCAGGAACCAAGCAAAGCTTTCCACTCTCACCACTCTTATTTGACATGTGCTGGAAATTCTGTTACAACAAGGTAAAAGTGGGAAAAAGAAGGCATACACATCAGAAAGAAAAAAAATAAATAAAACTGTCTCTATATGCAGATGACATAGTAATCTACTTAGAAAATACTAAGGAATGCACCAAAAACAAAATAAAACTTTCTATAAATAATAAGTGAGTTCAGCAAGGTCACAAAATAAAAGAAAAACAGTCAAAAAGCTATTATATTTCTATATAGTAGCATTTAAATTGTGGATATCCCAATTAAAATTTGAATACCACTTGTAACTGCTCAAAACCCAAAAGGAAATAGTTAGATGTAAACTTATAAAAGCATGGATAGAATTGTGTAATTGCAAACTTTTTAATATAAAACACTGATAAAAGAAATCTTTCAAAAGTAGAGAAGCATAATGGAGTTTATGAACTGGAAGATTCAGCTTATTAAAGATTTCAATTTTCCTGAAACTGATGCACAGGTTTAACCCAATTTATATCAAAATCCCAGGAAAAATTTTTTGTAGATACAGAGAAAATTATTCTAAATTTATGTGAAAAGAAAGGAAGTAGCATAGCTATTAATAAAACAATTTTATTAAAATTTTAAGAAGAATAAAGTGGGAAGACACTATCTACCCATCAAAAAACTTATTAGCTACATTGATCAAGAGTTGTGTGGTAGGGACAGATGTACAGATCAATAGAACAGAACTGACTCACACAAATATGTCCAACTGCTTTTTGACAATGATGCAAAGCAATTTAATGGTAGAAAGATTTTTTCAATGAATGGTGCTGCAGCAATTAGACCCATACAAACGAAAACACTGAGCCTTACCATAAAAACCTCACCATTTATACAAAAATAAGTTCAAAAGAGATTATAAACTTAAATGTAAAATATAAAATTATCATGCCTTAAAAAAATGGGAGAAAATTTTTAGGATCTTGGGCCAGATTAAGAATCTTAGACTTGACACTAAAAGCAGAATTCTTGAAAGGAAAAATTGAAAACTGGGTTTGATCATACTGAAGAAGTTTTTCTTTGTGACGGACTCTAATAAGAGATGGAAAAACAAGCTATACATTTGGGAACCTATTTGTAACCACTTATCTGACAAAGGACTAGAATGTAGAATATATAAAGTACTCTTAAAATTCAAAAGCAAAACCCAAACAACTCAACTAGGATATGAGCAAAAGACAGGAAGAGACATGTCTCTGAAGATACTCAGATGGCCAGTAAGCACCTGAAAAAATGTTCAACATCATTAGCCATTGGGAAATGTAAATTAAAACTGTAATAAACTATTACTACACACCTATCACAGTGGCTAAAATTTAAAAAATGGTAACACCAAATTTTAGTGAGGATGCAGAGAAACTGGATCACTCATCCATTGCCAGTGAAAATGCAAAATGGTATAGCCATTCTGGAAAAAAGTTTGGTAGTTTCTTAAAAAAATGAAACAAGTAATTACCATATGATCATCATCAATTGTACTCCTGCGCATTCATCCCAGCAAAATAAACATACACAGACACCTGTATGTGAATGTTTACAGAAACTTTGTTTATAATGACACCAGGTTGGAAGTAGTCCAAATGTCCTTCGATAGATGATAATTTAAACTCCGATACCTCCTCCCATGAAATTATTATTATCAATTATAAATCATTCTTATCAATAAGAAGGAATGAACATCCAACAAAGTGGATGACTCTCTGGAAAATTATACTTAGTGAAAAAAGCCAAGGTTATGTACGGTATGATACTATTTATATAACATTCTTGAAATGACAGAATTATAAAGGTCCACTCTAGATTAGTGATTGACATAAGAATTAGAAGAAGAAAAGATGAGTAGTATGTGAGAGTGGCTATCAAAGAACTTCAGGAGGAATCTTTGTGCTGATGAAAATACTCTGAATGTTGGCTATCAGTGACGCCATGCTGGTTGGGATATCACTCTATAGATTCACAACATGTCATCGTCAAGGGAAAACTTGGTAAAACACACATGTGCTCTCTCTTTATTTTATTTTCTATTTGCCAGAGAGTGTATGAGCTGTAGGTTGCCTGTGGATTTATTTGCTCCTTCTGCCTCTGCATTCCAGGACCTGGGTTGAAGGATAAGCAGTGCCCTGCAACATGCTCTTCTGGAGGCAGATATCAAAAGCGTAAATAAGGGACCAGCAGATCATGTAGTGGTTACGCTGCAAGACTCCCCCATAGTCAACCATGGTTCCAATCTTGGACCAAGCAGCTTAAAACTCATGCCGGGTACTTGTGTTTGCATTCCCAAGATTCCAAGAGGAGAAGGGATTATGGTGTGGCCACCCTTGGGGGGTGATTTCTCTCTCTCTCTCTCTGGTGAGTGCATATGCCCTATAGCAAAGGAAAAAAAAAAAAGAAAGAAAGAAAAGAAATGTGTAAATAAGAGGCCTAGTTGAGAGGGCATGTGATACAACTGTACCTACATAGAAAAGGTCCTGGATTTGTAGCCTGGGACTCCCCTGAGTATACCAGACATGCAAGTCTGTGATCTGGGCAGGCTGGCATGGGGTGGGGTGGATCATGTCATGAAGACCCTGTTGTGGATGTCTGTCTCTCTGTTTCTCCCTCTCTTTGTTTCTTTCTCATAGAAGAGATAAATAAACTTTAAGAAAAAAAAAAAGAGAGAGAGAGAGAGAGGCCTAGCTGAAACGCGCAGTTGCATTTAAAGCTTCTGCTTACACTGTGACATACCACATGCCTGCTCACTTTTCATTGGCCACAGCAAGTCCCACAGCCAAGCCCAACATAAGTAAGTTTTGGAGGTTTATCCTAGAGGACAGAATTCTTGGGAAAAATCATACAATTTACCCCACTACTCAACACTTAGTGCACATTTCATTATAGCCCCAGAACCCTTTCTCTACCTTTCTTTCTCTTCTAGACTTTAGGTTCCTGAAGTTAGGGTCTGATTTGTTATTTTAGACCTTATTAGGAGTTTGCATAGTTGCTGAATGGGTAAATGAATTAATGATTGACCCAACAATTTAAAACGGAGTACGCAGGAAAAAGACCGAGGTTGTTGGAGAAGATAATGGGTTCAATTTCAACCGTATAAGTTCAATATGTTCTGAACCCTGTCCTGGTAATGTAACTGTCATTTTTAATAAGTTAGTAAGAACTAATGTGTTCTGAGTTCTCTACTATCTACTTAGAATCAGTCTTTTGAAAAAGGACTAATAAGTTTAAAACAGTCTGTAATTTTTTGATTGACTAATTACTGTGATCTTAAATTTTCTCAGATCTTAACAATAAATGCTGGTAGTTTTACAGAGTTGGCATTCTTCTTTTCTTAATTTTCAGAAGCTGTGATTAAGAAAAGCTAAGTATTTGCAAAATATAGGTAGACACTGAAGAACAGTAGGAAGAATGGAAAAATAGATGAATGCAGACCTTGTTAGAATCCAGAGAGTCCATAAAACCCTGAAATTGAAAAAGTGTACATCTGTGCACTTTCCTGAGGAAATAGATCATAGTTCTGTACCAGATTCTCAGAAGAGTTTGCTACAAGAGGTTAAATAAACCCATTGCAACAGACAGAAGACAGAAGATGTTATTTTTGTTTACTCCCAGATGAAGGTTATCACAATAGCTTATTGAACATTTTATTTTGCAGCTGGTTACTGTTCTAAGCACTTTTCTTGATACTCCAATTTAATTTCCAAAACAGCTATGATATTGGGACTGGCAGGTGACGTGGTGGTTAAGGGCGCTGGACTCCCACATGGCTGACTGCGGTTCAAGTCCTGGACCTGGTGCCTTGCTCTCCTACTTTCCCTCTCTCTCTCTTTCTCTTTCTCTCTTGCTCTGTCCCTCTCTGGTCAAATTAAAAAAAAAAGTGAATAAATAAATAAAGTTCAATAAAATAATAAAAAAACCCAACTATGGTATTATCTTTAATATACCAATGTAGACACTCAGGTTTAGAGAAGATGTAAATTCATCAGTTTGTTCCAGATTTGTACCTAGTTAGTGGGAGAGAGCCATACTCAGCACTCACCTCTTAACCATTATGCTGAATTTCTGTCAGTCCTCAATTAAATTTTACTTTACTTTCACTGTCTTTCTTAATAATTTTAGTTAAAATAATAAATTTTAAATTTAGCTCCCTGGCAGTCACAGACTGGCCAGCTCTCAGGTTTCTGGCAGAGCAACCCTGTTTGCATGGCATAAATATAGCTGAAGACATAACTAGACACTTAGATACATTTCATCATTGTGCAATCTTACTAATGGATTGGCCTCAGATTCCAAATGGAAAAGTTGTGGTGCCTCACCTAATTGGCAGGCACTTTCCAAGTCCTGTTCAACTATTAAATTCTGCTCATTAGGTTAATGAAAAGGAAATTTGCAGTACCCCTGCTAATGTAAAGCATTCAAGAAGTGATAAATTTGTATTAAATTTATTTATCAGTTTTAAGTAGTTACCAACACTTTGAAATTGCCTTGCATATTATGGAAATTTACTTGCCAGGGATAACACCGAAACACTATTTCATATCCAGAGATCCTTTTTCCAGAGAGATATTTAAGGGACATTAAATTGATGTACCAAATGTGATGAGTGATAGCTATACTGTATGCACACTGGTATGGGTGTTAGGATTATGGTCTGCCTGAATTTACCGATAAATCGGTGTTAGGCACTTTCACTGGAGAGTTCAGATCCTCCACTCACCTTTCAACTCTGAGTGGTTACTGTACATATATGGCATTTATATTTGCAAAGTGCCTTTGTCCTCCAAAAGTCACTGTGGATGCAGGCACATTTTACGATTGCTACTTCAAAGGTGGAGAGACTGACAGGGTTATGAGGGGAGGGGCTAACTAGGGTGCCAAGTCCCTGAATCAGCCATTGTAGTTGGTACTCCGATATTACAGTTCTTGTAACTTGCTTTTGATTGTTTCTGTCCCTTTTCTTTTTCCATTTTGTACCTTTTATGCTTCCCAATCATACCCCATACACATGACTTAAATTACAGGAAGCAGCATGTAGATAGTGCATAAGAACAAACTTTAGCCCAGCAGATGTGACCTTGGGCAATTACCTCAACTCCTCTGAATCTTATCTCTAAGATGGGGCTGACAAAGTATCTCTTACAGAATTGTTGCAAGAATTTTCATTTTTTAAGATTATGTGTATATATATATATATATTTTATATATA
>NW_006199822.1:2807912-2825042 GCF_000334495.1 Tupaia belangeri chinensis
TTTTTTTTTAGGGCTGAATAGTATTCCATTGAGTATATTTGCCACAGTTTTTCTTTTTCTTTCCTTTTTTTTTGGAGAGGTTTTTGCTATAGGGCGCATGTGCTCGCCAGACAGAGAGAGACAGAGAGACAGAAAGCGAGAAATCACCCCCCAGGGGGGGATGGCCATGCCGCAATCCCTTCTCCTCCATTCTTCTCTCGGGATCTTGGGCATGCACAAGCGCCTGGCGTGAGTTTAAGCCACCGGGTCCAGGATGCAAACCGCGGTCGACTACGTGGGAGTCCAGCGACATAGCCATTACGCTAACTGCTGATCCCTAGTCACTGTGTTTCTTTTGATGGAGACATATTTCCTGCTTTATTAGGACCTGAGGTTCTTCTACTTCTAACCACTGGGAGATGTGTTCCCTTTGGAATACATTTTAAGAGAACGTTTTCTCGAATAGGAGCAAGTGTGTTTCCTTTTTGCAGTGGACTGAAAACTGCCAAAGTCTCTCTTCTGTTTGTGTTTAGCAATGTGATCCAAGGAGGAGTATTCCCTTTGGGTGTACAAAGAAAAGTATCTCCTTTTTCTTAGGTGGTTCAGTAAAAGGGAGGATCCCAGAAAGTCTTAAAATACTAGAATATTTTAAGACTGTAATTCTAGACATCTAAACCACCAGGTATGGTGTAGATAAAGGAAGTGAGGACCAAATAAGTGGGAAGAAAATGATAAGGAAAATAAAGTTGTGTGCGGTGCATGATTTTGCCAAGGGTCTGAGGTTGGAAGTGGGGTGGCTGCAGAGCTGAGGGCGTTCCTGTGTGGCAAGGAGAAGTGAGAAATTTACAAATGAAAGAGAAGAGAAGTAAAAAAAATCCTACTTTGCTGACGGAGATAGGGGTCTCTGGTTTGGTGGTCTCGGGGCTAGAGCTGGGTCGAGGAGCCCTGCATCAGTATCCCTTATGCCAGGGGTCTGAAATTGGAAGTGGGGTGGCTGCAGAGCTGAGGGCATTCCTTGCTGACAGAGATAGATGTCTCTGGCTTGGGGGTCCTGGGGCTGGAGCTGGGTCGGGGAGCCCTGCCTCAGAATCCCTTACGCCAGGGGTCTGAAGTTGGAAGTCCCTATTATAATTTTTGTTACCATTGTCAGAAACAAAATAGTATGAGGCAGAATAAAATGAAAGTTTTACTTCTGTAGTACGGATAATCAGTTGTAAAACTTTTCTGATGAAAAAAATGTTGAAGTCTGGAGGAACTTGGGATGTCTTCTATGTGCTGTAGACTTTTAAGCAAACTGCAAAGGATGACAGGATTTGAATAAACAGACAGGAATGCTGTGTTACTATGGCATGTTTACACATTTGGAAATTCTTTGATACTTCTTCCATAAAAGCAGAGTCTAATACTCCTTCCTTTGAATGTGTATTTGCTTGATACGTTGATTTTAATGAGTGGGATATGGTGGAAGTGAGATGGGTGAATTCTGATACTAGATGAGAAAATGTGATATAGTTTGTCTGTCACTCTGCCAACCATCCACCTACCTACCTGCCTATATCTATCTATTGAATTATGATTGTTTGATCTACCTATCTACCTTCCTAAATATGTCTATTGATTGAGCAAGCACTTGATCTATCTACCTACTTAGATAGATCTGTCATCTTTCCACCTATCTACCTATCATCTATCTATCGAGCATCTATTAATATCTATCTACCCATTTATCTGCCTTTAGAGCCTAACCTACTTTGTATAAAGTCAGGCTACCCCAAAGTTGCCATGGGACCATGGCGGGGGGGCACCTAGAGTTAGAGATACATGCCTAACAGGACCATGGTGGGCCGGGGGCACCTAGAGTTAGAGATACATGCCTAAGGAACCACAGCTGCTCCATTCTCAGCTGTTTGTGTCTTCTCAGCCATGGGATACATGAATTAGTCTTTATGTAATTCCAGTCTCAGTCACCATCTGACAGTAACTGTGTGAGAGACTTTGAGCAAGAACTGCCTAGCTGAGTCCAGTTGACTGCTGGAACCATGAGAGAGAGCGATAAAATGTTGTGTTAAGCCATTAAATTTTGGAGCAATTTATTTCTCAGCCATAATAACAATAACCAAAGATATTAGAATACTCAAAAACCAAAGTGAATTTACAAATTAAATAAAAAAACTACAAAGTCAGTAATATTAAGTTTAAATAGGCGAATTAATATTGATGGATGATGCTTTGCAGTAGCCGAATTGATGGATATGTCATTAAAGGTGGTTGCTACAGTGCAAGCTTTTGGCAGGTTGATGCACACAAGCCGTGTGATAACTCAACTTGCCCACCTCTGTTCTATGCCACCTACCAAGAAAGTGTTGCTTATACAACTCACAGCAACATCTGGACTTTACAGAGGGCTGACATGGCAGCATTGCGTTCTGTTCTTTGCACATCAACCTGTCACAATGATGTTCTCCCTGATGTCAGTATGATCTCAAGTACAGACACGAATCCAGGCCCTGACAGAGAGTGTTGGCATTTAATTATAAGAGGTCATCTAACAAACTCAGATTTCAAAGCATGTTTATTTCTTTTTATATTAACATGAAAATACAAAATTAGAAAATTCCTGTAGGGAAGTATTTACTACATGGAAGGAATTAGAGAGTTTGGCTGGACTAGAATGGAATAAAGTGTTCTCCAGGAAGTTCTGAGCAAAAAGTTTAGCTGAAATTGGGGTCAGACTGTGGTGTGGTGTTATCTCAACTGGGCATACATGAGAAAATTCTAGATTCCCATACCAGGACATGCCTGGGCATGCTGGGCCCATGTATGTGCCATGATCTGGGCTGGCTGAGGAGCACAGGGTAGAGACCCTGCTGGGGCTTCCTCTCCTCTCTGTTATGGAAGAGATAAATAAATAAACTTTAAAAATAGTTTGAGTGGAATGGGGTTGTATTATGAATGACCTTGAAAGCCAGAATCTGAGTCTATACTATTAACGTGCAGTCATGATTGATTCTTGAGTAAAGGAGTAAGAGAACAAAAGATCTGTTACAGCATCCACCTCACAGTTGTGCATATATGAACTCAACAAAGGTGAGGCTGCAGTCACCTGCTTACAGCCTTTTCTACTGTGGTAATCCTAGCACTTGAACAAATCAATATTCACCAAGTTTTTACTGAATATGTGCTACTCTACTGGGCCCTTTGAAAAATACAGTATAGATTGTGAATTGAATTTAGTTTCAGGACTCAGGGATTTATGATGTTCTTCCTTCCACTGCCTGCCACTGATAAATGATAGAACCTTGGTCAACCCATTCATGTTCCAGCACCTCAGAGCCTTCATTTATCAAACAGGGATAATGATAAATACATTCTACCCATGCTGTAAATATTAAATATTAAATATATATGTGTATTAAATCTTCAAGATGCTTTAAGCCTTCACAGAATAGAATGAGTTTATACTATAAACTTTATATCTTTAGTGTCAAATAATACTTAGAGCATTTAAACTGTTGCAAAAAGAGACAGTGCTGTTTCTCTTTTTCTGCAAAAATAAGTCTGTGACAGCAATAATAGAAATTTTGAAAATGAACAAAACTTTTCAGAATTCCACACATTTCAAATATTATCATTTATTTTCTATATTTTTTGCTAATTCATTACATAAATACATTTTAAATGCATCATACTGACGTATTGTATCTTTCCATGTAAATAGCATTTTTACGTCATTCAGTACTACACGTCATTATAATTTATAATAGTTCATCAAGTTGATATAACACAAGTGACTTAAGCAGTCTCTATATTGTTTGAAGCAGGTATGAAGGGACTTCAAAATTTTATGGTAAAATAAGATTAAATTATGAGTTTATTTTGATGCAAAAAATGAAAATCCATACAGTTATATTAAAAATACACATTTTCCCTAAACTTTTTAAGCTCCCCTATATGTGTAACATGCTTCTTCCCTTGCTTTCATCCTTCCCTTCCTTCCTTCATGAAAGATTAAAAGAAGGTAGATTACGAAGTACCAGGAATGAAATTACTGAGGTAAAGAGAACATATACATATATGTATGTATGTATTTTATTTATTTATTTATTTTTTGCCATAGAACATGTGAGCTTGCCAGAGAAGGACAAAGAGAGACACAGAGCGTGAAAGTGAGAAATCTTCTCCCCTTCTAATGGCCAGGCTGCAATCCATTCTCTCCATAATCTTACATTCTCTTTCTGGGATTTTGGGCAGGTATGCACGCATGCCTGGCATGATGTTCAAGCTACTGGGTCTGGGACTTGAACCATCGTCAGCCATGTGGGAGACCAGTATCTTAAACATCATGCCACCTGCTGGCCCTGAAAGTGTAAATTTTTAAGAAATCATTTATTGAGCTCTCTGTTTCTCTGACTTTGGAGGCCATTAAGTGCTTTAGAAAAGCTAAACTTCAGAGTGTGACTGAAAATTAGCACAGATGGGATTCAATTCTTAAAGTCTGTCACTGAAATTCCTTATAACTGATACTTGGTTTTCTTCATCCTCATGTCATGGAAGAAAGTAGGAGGTTGCTTTCCACGTCTACTCTGAAGAGTCTTTGGAGGAGTATTACTTGTATAACTAGCAGGCTACTGTGAACATAAGGGTTTGTTGAGTAAGTTAAGCAGAGGAATGACTTAATCCGCCCTGACGGAGGTATGCCTTAGAGCCAAGTACAGTCTTAGCCCCTTACTGATGTCAGGTGGACATGAGTTTGAGAAAATATTCAGTTCCAGTCAAACAAGGCTGAGCTTATGTACTAATTTGCAGGTGGTTCTCCAATTTAGGAATGACTTGGGGATTATCTGCTTCCTTGCATTAATCATCTAGGGACAGCTGCTAGAAGCACAGTAGTTGAACTGGGGATGCCAGTCCTTTTGGAGAACAAATAAACAAGGCCACTGGCTGCCAGGGAATAAATTTAGCTAGAGCATTATCATCTCACTGCTCCAAACTTTTTTTTTTCAAGTTTATTCCCTTATTTTTTCCATGAATGAGACAGAAAGACACATACCAAAATACAGTACTCCCAAATACAGGGTCTTGATGCTGTGTGCATCCTCAGCTTCTTCCCCCCCCCAGATTATGGGCACACACGTGCCCAGTGTACTCAGGGAGGCCTCTAGGCATGAACTCAGAACCTTCCTATGTGGGTTAGCCCCATCGAGTGTGTTTTACTGCTGCACCACCATCTGCCCCCCTAAACTCCTTTTTTTTTAATAGGCACATTCTTGAAGATTAGGAGCTATCCTCTGGGTCTCATAAAGTCTGAAACTTGATAGTCTCAAGTCCCTGAACTCTGTCACACAGACCTCTGAACTGTCATCAGGGAATTGAAACAAGATCACGAGGCAGCCAATTTTCTTCTGCTTGCTGTGATTCTGGTACTGATTGAACTGTTTTGTAAACGGTATAAATATTAACTTTGCTTGTTATGTGCCAAGTATGACTTAGGTAATAATGAAACAGGAATGACAGTAGCTGAAATCTAGGTTTAGTCAGGTAAATGATAAAAGGATTTCAGTTTTGTTATTTGCTTTTGACGGGCATATGGTAATGTCTGCCTCCAGGAAGAAGCAGACAGGCACATCAGTTCTCAAAAGTACATTGATTCTCAACCTTGGCTGACTTCAGAATATCCCAAATACAGAAAACTAAGCCCTACCTACATCAATTGAATTTGAAATTTCTGTGCGTACATGGAGTAGGGGTGGAGGGACTTATGAAAGTTTAACTACTAAACCAGTTGAGGACCACTGTTCTCAAGTGTCTCAGGTGTGGACTTGAGTAAAGTTAATACTGATTGTCACCTACATGTGTATATTTTTGTTTAATGTCATCAACATTATTGTTATTCCCAGAAACCCTCCCCTTGTATTCTCAGCACTAGCTCCTTATGTGCAGTGCTCAATGTTTATTTCTCCTAAAGTTTCTCCCAAACCACAATGTAAATTTGGACAGTCATAACCTATAATCTCATCTGCAGTACTAGGTGTGGTATCACAAAAATTCTGTTACCAAAATTTAGTTACCACAAGAATTCTGACTCCTCTTGGATAAGGGAAAAAGCACAGGCTTTGTCAAAGATGGGGCCAAATGTGGACTTTCCATCACTCAGAGAGCTGGAGGGCTCCGGAGAAAGCTCATGAGAAAACTTAGAAAATCATAGCTATTGGAATGGGAAGGGCCCTTAGTGACTCTTCATTTCATGGCTGAGAGAATTGAAAACAGAAAGGTTGGCACTTATTTGAGATCACAAACAGCCAGTTCGTGGGATTGCTCAGTTTAAAACTCAGGTCTACCAGTTCCTCTTCTACTGCATAGAAGAAAGAGGACGGGCACTTTGAGAAAAAAACAGAGTGGGCACACTCTCTTTCTTCAACTAGAGTAATTTTGTTGAGATCTGTTTATAAGATGTATTTGTAAGAATAAGAGGCTTTTAGAAAGGGTTGAAAACCATGGTACACTGTAGCAGACAATGGTTCTGGTTCCAACCATCATATTTTTTGCAGGTTATGCTAATGTCACAGAGCTTATTTATAGAGCATTTAGCAGAGAAGATGCCAGTTCTTTTAAACAGACCACACACACACACACCCCTTTGAAGACTCTGAAAATCCTGTTTCTAGAGATCTTTGCTCCCTTTAACTTAGCCCTTTTAACTTTCAAAAGGGCCAAAGATCATTGAGTCATGAGCTTTCTGAAATGTAAGATGTTAACCTTTTTAGGCTTCTGTGTAAGGACAGTGTTCTAAGTTTACAACAACAAAATTTATTTTTTACTGTATGACTTCTTCAAATTTTTAAAAATTATGTATAGAAATGCAAATTTCTTACCACAACTGTTCTGAGAACAAAAATAATTGCAACAGTTTTCTATGTGCTTTTGCAGTTTGCAAATACTATACCATTTAATTCTAACAACAACTCAGATTTGCTAGCCTCATTTTACAAAGTGACCAGGAGCCTGGGTTCTTTGTTTAGGTCGAATATCTAGTGACAGGAAATTTAAACTCACAGTCTTCTGATTCCAAAGCAGAGTCCTTACTCACTAAGACCAAAGTATGCCTCAATCCAAAACAATTATTATAACTACATTTAAAAACATTTGGCTGGGGCATATAAAAACCACTGCATTTTCTTTCTAGATCATCCTCAAATAGAAGGTATTTTATTCCACCCTTGATTTACTTAAATAAATTATCATTATAAATTATTTAGAGAACAATTAAGACTGTCATAAGGCTATGACAAATGGAAGTCATACTCAGGGTATAGTAAAGTGGTAAAGTCCCAGAGATACCGGTGGAGTTATCACTAGCATTTGCTACATTATTTATTCAATATTCTATACACAGTGCTAGGCACTATAGTTATTGAGATAAGTAAGATTGGACTTTTTGCTCAGGAGGAACCCAGTCTATTGGGCAAAATAGACTCATAAACTGACAGTTTCACTATAATATGACAAGTACTCAATTAACAAAATATATACAGTACCTTCTGAACATAGAGATGTGTCAATAAACCTAGCTATGAGCAAGAGATGGCTAGAGAAGACTACTGAAAGGCATGGCTCTTATTTATGTGCTCTATCTGGAAGTAGAGACAGCTAACCGAATAGGGAAGGAGCAAGTGGGAATGGTGTTGAAGGTGAAAGAAATAGCTCCAAGCACAGAAAGGTCTAGAATAGCACAGAGCTGCAAAGAAAGTTGGGAACTAACCCAAACATTGGCCTGTAGGAGGTGAGATGGGAAGAGGGTTGGTCAACTCAAGGGGCCTTATGTGTTATGCTAACGAGTTACTAACTGGTAGATGGGATCATTTTATTTGCTATAATCTATTAAATTTTAAATTATTTGCACCCGGAGACTCTAAGAATCATAAAATAACAAATTACTTGCAATATAATGGCAAAGAATTTTTCAAAGTGTGTCCTTGAAAGCTTCTGCTTCTGGGAAGATGGAGTAGGTGTGCTTTTCTTTATTCCTCCAATAAGTATAACTAAATCCCCAGGATATTATATATGAAATGAATATATGACACTGAAAAATGGAGATATAGGCAGACCAGCTGGATAGCTTGGGTCCAGAGAAGTGGCAGAGTAGTGAGTTCCCTGGGGTTTCTTTTGCCTCATCTGCCCCAGGCTTGGAATCAAAGACCTCAACAATCTGGGAGTGCCAACAGACATAGACAAAAGAAGTCCCAATACAAACCTTCTCTTTCTAGTCAAAAGACCAGGAAATGGATAGCCAACAAGACAAAAAAACCTGTTAGACTATAATCAAGTTACTCCAACTGAGCACCACAGGAAAACTGTGGCCCTAACCCTATCCCAGTAAAGACTATGTGGACAGCCTAGACTTCCACCCTGGAGAGGTGTAATGAGACACTTCAAGGTTCTTATTGGGGTAATACTAAAGAAGTTCAAATGGGGGTAGGATCTTTCATTCCCAGCAGCTGGTAAAGAGTTGCTCCCCACTCCTCACTGAGTCAATAGGGACTGGGTGCTTGGGCTTCCATTCCTATCCTGCAGTAGTGAGGCACCCTCACCTTTCCCCTACGATGGTGTCAGAGGAGGCTCAGTGGAGAGTCAAATCTTTCACCACTGTCAGCAGTAATAACGCCACTCCCATCCAGAGTGTCAACAGAAGCCCATGGAAAGCTGGAGCTCCCATCACCATCCAGCAGTAACGAAAGAGCCTCCTCTTCAATTCTTCCTCCATCTGGCAGTAGTGAGACCCTGTCCCCCTTTCTCATGGTGGAGCAGGGCCAGAAACAGCCAATAACAAAAGGACAAAAAATGTCCAGCAACTCACAACGTAATATGATGCATCTAAGTTTCAGTAGAAAATCACTGTCAGACCAAGATCAGGAAGATCATAACCTGAATGAAAAAGAATAGTACCAGAATGACAGAAATGGCAGAACTTTCTGGTAAAGATCTTAGATAGGGCAGTGTTGAGAATACTTCAATGAAGAGGGACCAGCAGTTGGTGTAATGGCTATGTCGCTGGATTCCCATGTAGTTGACCATGGTTCAAGTCCCAGACCTGATGGCTTAAACTCATGCCGGGCACATGTGTGTGCATGCCCAGGATCCCGAGACGAGAATGGAGGAGGAGGGATTGCAGTGTGGCCATCCCCCCCGGGGAGTGATTTCTCGCTTTCTGTCTTTTTGTTTCTCTGTCTTTCTGGCAAACACGTGTGCCCTATAACAAAAACCTCTCAAGAAAAGAAAAGAAGAGAAGAGGAGAGGAGAGGAGAGACGAGAAGAGAGGAGAAGAGAGAAGAGAACAGAAGAGAAGGGGAGAAGAGAGGAGAGGAGAGGAGAAGAGAGAAGAGAGAAGAGAGAAGAGAGAAGAGAGAAGAGAAAAGGAAAGAATTCTCCAATGAGGACCAGATGGATAGTGGCATGGTGGTTAAAGTGGCTGGATACCACATAGTTGACAGCGTGGCTCAAGTTTTGAGCCACGGGACTGGGTGTGTGTGTATGCATGCCCAAAATCCTGAAAAGAGAATGAAAGAGAAAGGACTGTGGTGCGGCCATCGCCCCTTGGGGAAGGCTTTCTCACCTCTGCCCTCTCCACCCATGAGCAATTACATCATAGTTGACATAAATGAAAACAACAGAAAACCTCCACAAAAAAACATAGTCTCAGCAAAGAAATAGAAGAGATAAGAAAGAATAAAATGAAATTTTAGAACTGAACAATACAGTAACCAAATCAAACTGGCCAAAACAAAAAAGCTCCTTAGATGGACTCAACAGCAGAGCAGAGGGCCAGAGGAAAGAAGCAGTGAACTGGAAGATAGAACAAAAGAAATTACTCAAGCTGGACCATAAAGGAAAAATACTTTTAAAAAACAATGAACAGAGCTTTAGGAATATGTGAGACCTTAACTAAAGCTAGAACATTTGTATCCTTAGAGTCCCTGAAGAAGAGAAGAAAGAGCATAAAGCTAAAAATGTACTAAAAAGTAAAAGCAAAAGACTTTCTAAATTTGGCAAGAGACATAAACCTACAGATTCAAAAAGCTGAGCAAGTCCCCAAAAGGATAAATCTAAAAGGAAAAAACATTCCTGTAAAGATACATCATAACTAGACTGCTGAAAACCAAAAACATGGGGAAAATATCTTGAAATTATCCAGAGAAAAATGATACCTTATCTACAGGGGAAAAAAAACCCCAGTGTGAAATCAGTGAATTTCTTATCAGAAACGATGGAGGCTAGAAGAAGCAGCATGAATATATTTTTTAAATACTAGAAAAGAAAAAGAAAACAAATTTGTCATTTGGAATTCTATATCTGTGGAAACAGTTATTGATAAATTAGATAAATTAGATTTTATCAAAATAAAAACTTTTATTTTATGAAAGATGCTGTTAAGTATATTAACAGACAAGCTACAGAATGGGAAAACATATTTATATACCACATTTCTAACAACTAGTATCAAAAATATATAAATAACTCTCAAGGTTTAAGTAAAAAAGAAAAAGAAAGCCAGCAGCTGAACTAGAACATGAAGAGAAGACATAAAGAGACATTTCTCTAAAGAAGATATACAGATGGCCAAAAAATAAATAAAAAAATAAAAACCTCATGAAAAGATAAATATCATTAAAAATTGGAATGTTTAACCCATTAAAAAATGGAATTTGAAACCACAACAAAATACTCGTATATACCTATTTAAATGTCAACAGCAAATGCTAATGAGCTTGCAGAGAGACTGTGTCATTCATTTATTCCTGGTGAGAAGGCAGAATGGCACAACCTCTTTTTAAAAAGTTTGGCTTAAAGAGAGGGTGGGAGGCCAGCAGATGGCATAATGGTTATGTTGCTGGACTCCCACGTAATCGAATGCAGTTTGAATCCTGGACCCAGTGGCTTGAAACTCACACCAAATATGTGTCTGTGTGTGCCCAAAATCCTGAGAGAAGCTGGAGCAGAAGGGATTGCAGCATGATCATCCTCCCCAGGGGGTTGATTTCTCACTTTCTTTCTCTCTATCTCTCTGGCAAATGCATGGACCCTATAGCAAAAATTTCTCTCTAAAAAAGAAAAAGAAAAAAAGAGAGGGTGGGGCAGGAAGGAAGAGAGTGTGACTATAAAGGTTCAGCATGATGGGTCCTCATGGTTATAGAAATGTTCTGTATCTTGACTGTATCAATATTCAAGACTCGGTTATGGTATTGTACTATAGTTTTGAAAGATGTTACCATTGGGAGAAACTGGGGAACAGTTAAGGAGTATTTCTTCATAATGTTTATTATGACTTCACATGAATCTATCATGACATCAAAATATAATTTAATTAAAACATTTTTATCTTGGGATGCCATTTCTGTGTAATGACAATAGTAATACATGAAAAAATTTCTTTGATTAAATAAATTGGGCAAAACATTGGGATAAACAAAGCTATCCAGGTTTCTTTGATATAGGACTTCTTGGAACCTTTTATTTGCATATATATATATATTTCTTTTTTAGAGGTTTTTGCTATAGGGCACGTGCGCTCGCCAGACAGACAGAGAGAGACAGAGAGACAGAAAGCAAGAAATCATCCCCCAGGGGGGATGGCCACGCCGCAATCCCTTCTCCTCCATTCTCCTCTTGGGATCTTGGGCACGCACGCACACGCGCCTGGTGTGAGTTTAAGTCACCGAGTCTGGGACTCAAACTGCGGTTGACTACGTGGGAGTCCAGTGACACAGCCATTACGCTAACTGCTGGTCCCTATTTGCATATTTTGTTTTAAGTAATGTGACCTAATATAAGAATGCTTTCAGTAAGATGGTGTCTGAAGAAAAATTAATAACTAAAGATCCATCTAAAGAGTATATAATTCCTGACACAAATACTAAATTTATATAATCATTATTATTGTTTCTTTCACTCCTTACCACAAGCCTATCACATTGTATTATTGTACTAATTTTAAAAATAGGGTAAGTGAGACTTAGAAATGTTATATAATTTGAAAAGACCCACACAACTGATGAGGCAGAGCCATGATTAAATCAGATTCAGTTCCCAAATACTGCCATTAATTTTGATGCTCTATTTCTCAAAACATGTGATTTAAAAAAAAAAGTAAAAATTAAAGGTAAGAAAAAAACTAGGAAAATTTTACAGCTGAATCACTTTCAATGGATAACATTTATAATTTTATAAAGAGCCATCCTAAATCAACACTTTAGCTAATATAACAACAGACAAAATATCAACATGCCAATTCATGACAGTGGCCAAAGGATGTTAAGAGTGTTCAAATGCAAGCTTTAATTAAAAAGAAAAAAAAAATACTTTAAATGAGAGACAAGATATTATTTTTGTCTATTTTTTCCAAATTGATGAAATTTTATATTCTCTCAGACAATGGCCACCACAAAATGGGCAGCTGCTATCATCATTACTTGCATAGCTTTGACAGGTGGTTTGCCCTGAAATGATTGTTTATTCTTTGACTTAGTTATATAGTTTCTAGGAATGAAAAGAATTAATTAAAAATTTTAAATGTGGGGCAAGCAGGTGGCATGGAGGTTAAGGTGGCTGCATCCCACATGGCTGACTGCCAGGTTCAAGTCCTGGAACAGGCAACTTGAAAAATCACACCAGGCAGGTGTGTGTGCCCAAAATCCTGAAAGGAGAATGGAGGAGAAGGAGTTGCAGCAAAACCATCCCTCCTGGGGATGCTTTATCACTGTCCCTCTCTCTCTCTCTTTTTCTGGGGAGTGCACATATCATATAACAAATAAATAAACAAATAAAACTAAAATATGAAGCAGACACATATATAAAGGTTACTATTTGAGGATGCTTATCATAACATTATTTATATGGACAAAAATATGAGAAGAAACTTACTATCTGTCAATAGGGTACAATTATTTTTAAATTAGTACAATTTAAAATAGTTTAAAAATTACGGGGTGTTCATATGATTGTAGTTATCAACAATCATCTTTTGAAAACCAATGACATGGTAAAATGCATATAATATGCTTTTAAGGAGACAGAGCAGGAAGATCTCAATTTTATAGTCACACAATGTAGATTTGCAAGCATACAAGAAATGTTGAAGAAAATAAATGAAAATGTCAAGGATATCTGTCTCTGGGCTAAGGATATTGTGAATGCTTTTTTGTAAAGCTATAATTTCCAAAACTGCAACAATAGTAATTCAGCAAAAAATAGCAATAATCTACTTCCTGCAGCTGTTTAAAAGCAAAACTTGTATAATGGAAACACTATAAAGTCCATAGTTTAACCAGTACCTTATAGTTGGAGCCTGGAATACTGCAAAGGAGAGGTGGGAAAACTCCTATTTCAGGGTACTATATTCCCAGGGTCAATCAGGCGAGGGTAGAAAAAGAAGCAGGACATCAGCAGAAATTCCCTCCCATGTGCGGATATTAGTCAGCAGCCAGGATGAAATGTGAGAGGACTCGGATCTGGCTCCCCCCACAGATGCCTCCCCGGCTCCTTCTGTTCATATTACCACTGACAGACTTTGCAATTACACGGACACCAGGTTAAATGTGTGTGCTAAATACCAAATGACTATCGAAAATCTTTTTGCCAATTTGTTGAAAGTAGTAATAATAAAATAAAATAGTATTGACGAAATTACGCGACAGCCAGAGTTGACTATTAGGCATATCACATATTATTTAGATCTTTTAAAGTGGTGAGATGTTCTATTTTTCTATTGGCTATGTTAATTGCCCAGGATATTGAGTGTATAACAGATTATTTAATGATTGAGTACTTAATAGGCATCTCAAACTTACCATGCTCATAGATCTCTTGTTTTTTTTTTCTGCCAAATTTCTTCTCTTCCTAGTTTTCGCCAATCTGGTAGAAGAAGTTACCATTAGCTACCATTGTTCTTGATTCTTCATTTTTGCTTTAGTCAATTCGGACAGCTATATTGCATTCTATAAATCCAGTGGCTGAGAAACAACAGAAATTTATCTCTCACAGTTTGGAGGGTGGAGGTTCAGGATCAGGGGTCCGGCATGGTGGCTCCAGTGAGGGGCCTCTTCTGGGTTGCAGACTGTTGACTTGTTGTATTCTTGTATGGTGGAAACAGAGCTAGTGGGCTCACAGGGGTCCCTGTTACAAGGGCACCAATACCATTCCTAAGGGCTCTGCAGTCTTGACTTAATTACCTCCCAAACACTCCACCTTCTAATACCATCACCTTGGGGGTTAGGATTTCAACATATGAGTGGGGGACGGGGGCATACGTTTTGGAGAAAGCACAACCATTCAGTCCATAACAATTTCCCTAAAAAAAACATTTCTTTCCCCTCCTGCATGAGCTCTGCTCCCAAAATGTATTCTAAATCATCTACTTTTTTCCTCTTTGTGTTATAACTCAGTCATGTCCATGCAAGCGAAATATTCCTGGATGGATACACTTTTCCTTCTAACATGTCTCCCCAGTTCCACTCCTGCCCTTTTATAATCTACTTTCTGCCCTGCAACCTAAATGATCTTTCACAAATGCAGATTATATCACCTTCTAGCCTTTATTTAACGCCTGTTAATGACTTACCACAACACTTAGATTAAAATCTAGACTCCTCCTATTGGCATCAAGGTTCTACCTGATCTGACCCTACCTATCTCTGTACTTTTGCCCTTCCCCACCATGTCCACTTCCAGTCTTCTCAGTGGTCCGTAATGGTGCCAAGTTGACTCCCACTTTGTCCCAGCTCATTCCTCTGTCTGAGCACTTTATCCCAGACCTCTCTGTCGTTTCTGTCTAGCTTAAATTCTATCTCTTCATCAACGATTTGTATTAACTACTAATTTGAAGTTATTTTCTATTGCTTCACGCCATGGAACCAGTCTGTCTTATATCTTATACCCTTAGCATTGTGCCTGGCAGATAAGATATTTATTGAATAAATAGACATATATTTAATCACAGTTAGATTCTCTTATTAATCCATTGAGTAATAAGCCTTCAGAGTACACATATATTCTAACAAGAATTTCCAAACATTTCTGTATTATTTTAGAGACAAAATGTACTAATCCCTAAAAGCAAATAACTGCTTACTTTTAGTAAGTGCTTCTGCTTAGTCATAAGAGGATTCCACTAAATGCTATGAGGTGACAGATGCAGAGGAACCAATGGTGTATAACAGGGCTGGGAGCCTGGCAAGCCCAGGGCAGGGACTAGGAAGACTCTGGAACACGAAGGTTAATGATCTGGTCAGGCAGCTAATGATCTCCAGCAGGACTATGTGTTGAGTGTGCAAAGCACAGCAAAGGGTGATGTCAGAATGGATGATGGCTAAAGAAACAGCTGGCTGTGAGTTGTAAGCTCTAGGCAGTTTAATAGTGGCAAATTGGACTCTGATTCAAAGAGAAATGGCAAGACAGGTAAAGCCCCGAAGTAGTAAGGAATTGGAGTGTGTGATAAGTTATTAAAATGAGAATTCAGACTCAATGAAAGGAAGCTCTCTGTAATTAAAACCAATGCACAGGGCCAGCAGATGGCTTGGTAGTTAAGATGCTGAACTCTCACATGGCTGGCCATGGTTCAAGTTCCAGACTCGGCAGCTTGAAATTCATACTGGGTGCATGTGTGTGCATGCCCAAAATCCCAGGAGGAGGCTAGTGGAGGAGAAGGAATTGTAGCATGGCCATTTGCCCCTGGGGAGTGATTTCTTACTTTCCCTCTCTCTCTCTCTCCAGAGAGCACACATACCCTATGGCAAAAACCCTGAAAAACAAGATGAACACAAAAACAATACACAAGATGGAGCCTGGGTCTGATGATAAAGACAGAAGTCCAGCTTTGTGCCTAAGGTCCCCATCTCAGCTGGATTGCAGCCAGCATGTGTGACTAGAAATAGAGGCTGGGTTAGAAGTCTTTCTGTTCTTCTGCCTAAGGTCTGCCTGGACCATGGAGTTACATTTACAGCTGTGACAGCAGAGGAAGATCACATAGAGAATATAATAATTCACCAAAGACAAGCCTCACCCCTGGGGATTCTGGTGCTATTGGACCGAGCAGCAGGCAAAGCTCCCAAGATTTTTCAAAGTTCCCAGGTGAGTGTAATGTGCAACCCAGACAGAGAATCTTGGCTCCAGAGATGAGGACGGGACTGAATTGCAGAGAGGGGTCAACTGTGTCACTCCTGGTAGGGAGGGATCCCAAGGGGCTCTTTGAAACCAGGTAGAGTCTGAAGAACTTTATTGCTAAATATTGCTTAGTGATTTAAAAAGAAGGCATTGGGATTAGACAGATCTAGATTAAAATATCAGAGTGTCCACTTCCTAAATCCGTAAATGAGAAATGAGATTAATAGGAGTGACTATCTATCTATCTGATGAGGTCTTTGTAAGGATTAAATAAACTTCTGTGTATAAGGTACATAGCCTGGTAACTAGTATGTAATAAAATACTCACTTGTCACCTCCATATCTTAGTACTGATTTTCTTAGCTAAAACTTTTCTTTAAAGATTGCAGTTTTTATTTATTCATTTACTTACTTATTGTTAGAGGGTGCCAGGGAGAGACAGAGAAGAGACAGACAAGAAGATTGTGCCCCCAGTGGGGCACAATCATGTCTCAATCCCGTCTTCTCCATTTCTCTATCCTCTCAGGATTCGGACAATGCACTCATATGCACCTGACATGTTTTTCAAGCCACCAGCGCTAGGATTCAAACCTCAGTAGACCATGTGGGATCCAGCTCCCTTAACCATTAGGCTATTGCACCAGTCAGAGACTTCCACTTTTTAGGCTTGTACTACATTTAGGTAATTTAATTTTTACAGCATTCATTTTCTGTCACTTTTGTATTAACCAAGGTTCTTCTGATTGCAAATAAAAACTAGCTCTGCCTTCCTTAAGGGAGGAACAAAGCAACTCATTTAGGAGGATGCAGGATGTAGGATGTAACTGCCAAGTCACAGGAACACCAGGGATCATACAGAGCAACTCCAACCAGGATGACACATTGAAGTCAGATCAGCTTTCCCACACACCTCTAAGGAAGGTCTGTACCATTTTTTGACCCATCTATAGACCAATCTACAGGTAACAAGGCTACTGAGATGATGCTTTTTTTTTTTTT
>NW_006199822.1:2830567-2835608 GCF_000334495.1 Tupaia belangeri chinensis
GGTCTTTGTAAGGATTAAATAAACTTCAGTGTATAAGGTACATAGCCTGGTAACTAGTATGTAATAAAATACTCACTTGTCACCTCCATATCTTAGTACTGATTTTCTTAGCTAAAACTTTTCTTTAAAGATTGCAGTTTTTATTTATTCATTTACTTACTTATTGTTAGAGGGTGCCAGGGAGAGACAGAGAAGAGACAGACAAGAAGATTGTGCCCCCAGTGGGGCACAATCATGTCTCAATCCCGTCTTCTCCATTTCTCTATCCTCTCAGGATTCGGACAATGCACTCATATGCACCTGACATGTTTTTCAAGCCACCAGCGCTAGGATTCAAACCTCAGTAGACCATGTGGGATCCAGCTCCCTTAACCATTAGGCTATTGCACCAGTCAGAGACTTCCACTTTTTAGGCTTGTACTACATTTAGGTAATTTAATTTTTACAGCATTCATTTTCTGTCACTTTTGTATTAACCAAGGTTCTTCTGATTGCAAATAAAAACTAGCTCTGCCTTCCTTAAGGGAGGAACAAAGCAACTCATTTAGGAGGATGCAGGATGTAGGATGTAACTGCCAAGTCACAGGAACACCAGGGATCATACAGAGCAACTCCAACCAGGATGACACATTGAAGTCAGATCAGCTTTCCCACACACCTCTAAGGAAGGTCTGTACCATTTTTTGACCCATCTATAGACCAATCTACAGGTAACAAGGCTACTGAGATGATGCTTTTTTTTTTTTTCTCATTGCTGTATGAAAAATGAGCCTTGTCTTAGCAGCTTAAAACAATGCACATTTATTACCTAAGTCTCCATGGGTGGAGAGTCTATATGTGGCTTATTGAGGTCCGCTGCTCATGGACTCTCTAGGCTGGGTTCTTGCCTAGAAGCACTGAGGGAAAATCTATTTTCAAGCTATTCAAATGGTGGCAGAGTTCAGCTCCTATGGTTGTAGACCAAGCTCCCATTTTCTTGCTGGCTGTCAGCTGTGGGGAGCTTTGAGCTCCTTGGGACACTCAGGTCTTAGCCATGTGGCCTTTGCACAACATGACCATGTGTTTCCTCAAAGCCTTCAGGAGAAGTTCTGTCCAGCCTGCCACAATGAGATCTTCTGTAATGTAATGTAAACACAGAAATGACCATTTCACCATATTTCCAGGCACTGTGTACACTCAAAGGGAGGGAATTACATGGGACATGTATTTTAAGAGCTGGGGATCTTGGAGGACTGAGTTGAATTACAATCACTCTCAAATTCATGTCCACCTGGAATCTGTGAATATGACCTTATTTAGAAATGGGGTGTTTGTGGATATAATAAAATTAAGATGAAGTCATACTGGATTGGTGGTGGGGGAACTAAATCCAATGACTAGTGTCCTTTCCATAGGAAAGGGGAAATTTGGATGCAGAGACACAAGACCAAGGAATGCCAAGGATGCTGGCAACTGCTAGAAGCTGGAAGCAAGGAAGGATTCTTACTTCAAGCCTTTGGAGGGAGCATACCCCTGATGACACCTCCAAACTGAGATAATACACATTTTTATAGACTAAGTCACCAAGTTTGTTATACTTTGTTATATCAACTCTAGCAAAGAGACCATTTTAAAATTCTGCTTATTACAAGTAATCATGAGAATGATGCTGAGGGAAGGAGAGGAACAATTCCTAGGAAGGTCATGATGCATTTTTTCATAGAAAAACATAGAAACATATGCCTTTCCTGATGACCTAATAGAATCCTGCACATTCCAAATTAGGGTTTTCGTAATTTTTCTTTTTTCCTTTCTCATTTTAGAAAAAAGTCAATATTACATGAATTCTTGTATACCTTTAGCCAGATTTATTAATTGTTATTATTTCAGATGGCTTTCTGTCAGAAACCATGGAAAGAATAAGGGCACTGAGTTAGAAAGTCATGAATTGAGGTTAAATTATTCACCATTCCTGGCTTTGTGATTTTAGAGACGTCATTGTTAAATACCTCAAGCAGCCCTCCAATGCACTCAGCACAGAGACTGGCACACCTGAGTGCTTAATGCAAGTGTGCTTTTCAATTCTTTACATTGGTTTTCCAGATTTTTTAAACAAAATTTTCTTTTTCCTACTTCTTTGATAAGGACATCTCCTTCAGAATACCTTCTCCTCTATGACAAGTGTCTTCAGACCTCAGTCACCTTCAGAGGATGAATGAGGCCATTTTACCATCCCACCTGCTTTTTTTTCTTTTCTTTCTTTCTTTATTTTTTGGAGCGTTTTTTTTTTTTTTTTCCACTACAGGGCACGTGCACTCGCCAGACAGAGAGAAACATAGAGACAGAAAGCGAGAAATCCCCCCCCCCAAGGGGGACGGTCACGCCAAAATCTCTTCTCCATTCTCCTCTCGGGATCTTGGGCACGCATGCACATGCGCCCGGTGTAAGTTTTAAGCCACCAGGTCCAGGACGCGAATCGCAGTCGACTACGTGGGAGTCCAGGGGCATAGCCATTACGCTAACTGCTGGTTCCCCCACCTGCTTTTTTTCTAGCTCAGTACCATCGCCTACTCATGGTAGCACCTGTGGCCCCTTGAGAAGCCAGTCACCCCCTGCCGCCATAAGAACTGGGTATCCCCAGTTCATGTCCCTAGTGGGTCCCATGGTTCTGGTGACATGTGACATTACTGGATCTCACTGCTTTTCTTTCCATTCCACAGCAGTGGCTGTCCTCTCTGTGGCCATTTCACTCAGCTCATCACTCCACACCACCAGGTCACTGCTCTTGGCAGCTCTACTGGACATATTGAGTTGAATAGCTCTTTGTTGAATGACCTTTCACAGAGGCCAAGAGTCAAGGTCACACAGTCATCTATAGAAACATGGGGGAATGTGAGAGTCTCCTGATTAGAGTGTCCTAAATCAGGGTCACCTATGCCCAATACCTTTGATAGTGTAGACAAGTAACTTTTTACGTTTTTATTCATAGCTTTCTTCTCCCTAGATGCAGACATGGGTCTGAGAAGGAGCCTGGTTATAGATCCAAGCAATAGTTATTGTGTTGTATTAGGGGACTTCGCTTCAATGGCTAGTTAAAGGCCATAGAATCTAGTCTTGTCTTTACTAGGATGAATCTCTCTAAGTAGGTTCTTTAAACTCTCCCCTCTCCCAAGATTCTATAATTCTCCTTACTTGGCCTTCAGAAGTGCCCAGATGTTCCTGAATCCCAGTGATAAACAGAACTAGTGTTGTTTCCTAAGAAGCTCCAGTAGGCCAATATGTCCCTCTAGTTCAATGGACAGGTCCAGAAGGGTCTGAATCATTCCTACAGTGAACAGAGGTTCTGGTCAAGATCTTCATTATGTCTGTATCAGAGCATCTTTGAATCCTTCTTCTCTTAATTTTCCAATTTCTCTTTTTTTCTCTTTTCACATATTTTTATCAAAATTTTAATTTGAAGGGTGTATTCTTCTGAGCTTTCTTTTCTTTATTTCTTTTTTGTTTTTGCCATAGGGTGAGTACATTTGCCAGAGAGAGACAGAGAGAGAGAAAGTGAGAAATCACCCTTACGGGGAGTTGGCCATGCTGTGATCTCTTCTCCTCCATTCTCCTCTCAGGATTTTGGGCACTCAGGCACACACACCTGACATGATTTTCAAGTAGCCAGGCCCGGGACTCAAACTGTGGTTGGCCATGTGGGAGTCTAGCACCTTAACCACTACATCAATTGATGGCTCTGAGTTTATTCTTTTTAACAAAGAAAGAATTTCCAAATAGTCATGAAAAAAATAAAGGTAGTAATACAAAAAAATCAACTGAGCAATATTTTTATTTCAGTTGAATTTATCATCTCAGTATTGGTAAAAAAAAAAATATGGTTGAGCAGAAACAAATAGAGAAACAAAATTTTCTTTTGCATAATTAAAAAGTTTTTAATGGCTTAGATGTTCCATATACCATTTGAAATGTCCCACATGGAGCATATTCAAAATCTAAAACTCCAATAGAAATGCTAATTTACTACTTAAGAAAAAGAACTGTGTGTCAGTATACAGCATTATTGCCAGAGGAACATTTCAAACAGATAAAAGTCAGGGTAAAGATAAAGTAACCAGTTCAATTGAATAAACATAGAAAGATTTGAGTTCAATGATTCTTTGTCCCATGGTCATTTCTAGGTTTGCTACTGAGTTCTTATACTTAAAAGTCAGAAGCTTATAGAAACAAAGTTAGTATTGCTGTCTTTGCTCAGGCTTCTAAATTTTTTTTTCCTTATTTTTCTTTTTGAAATGTTTAACACAGAAAATGCAATACTTCCAAGTTATTAGTGAAATATTTTGTGCCAATTGCAGGTTAATCAGAAAACCAAGTGCCCTCTCCAGTGTGGGACTTCCAAATTGTTTATATAGAGAAAGGTACTCAATCAGCACTATTTTACAATTAGAATATTATTGCATGTTGTAGTATTATCAATGCCAGATTAGCCATACCTGCTACCTTTAGTCTGTAAATTGAGGTGTTAGCAGAATCCAGTTACTGTTAAATAAGACCATTATACTGTTTGTTTGTTTGTTTGCTTGCTTGCTTGTCTGTTTCAGTTCCATCTAAAACCTGTAAAGTAGCTACTTCTTTTTGCATATTGGATCTGACAGCCTAACAAGAAGCGTGAGTGCTCCTGTGTGAATGCTCTGTGGAAGGCCCATGGGAGCCTGATTAAAGCTGGGAAAGAGGGGAAACAATGATTAACTTACATGGGTTGGGAATTAATTATCTTCCTCCAACACATTCAGTAGCAAAGCGAGCCAATCTCATTCACTGTCAGACACTGCGGAGCGGGTAAACTGATGATGCTTCCATAGCAAATATCCTTTTGCTGACTATTCTACCTACAGCTAGTGAAATGATTGAAAGATGCATTCAAACACTGAGGCATTTATAGCATCCAGCTGTTGTTCTTCCTCTGATTTTTCTGGGCTTGGTAGATAGCTCTGTTTTCAAAAACAAAAAAACAAAACACCCTTTAACGATGTACAGCAGGCAAATATAACCCGAAGTTCTGCTG
>NW_006199822.1:2835639-2846601 GCF_000334495.1 Tupaia belangeri chinensis
CATTCCATTAATACACAGAGATCCTTAAAAATGTCCCAAAAGTTGCTCTTAATTATCCAGCAATATGTTGTTTAATAGCAGATGAAAAACCAAAAATCTTTGGCAGGAGAAATGTTTCAGAACTATGAGGCTAAACTGGAAATGTAAATTTGTTGTGATTAGGTTAATATCACTGTTGAGCTTTATTGTTTTTTAAATCACCGTATTTCTCCTCTGTCAAACAGAGGAAGATAAAATCTTCCTCATTATATAAATGTCTTACCTTTTTTAGTAGAAAATTAAGCATTGTTTTACCAATTACTTTCTTCATTTAAAAAACCACTTTGTCGGGACCAGCAGTTAGCCTAATGGCTATGTCACTGGACTCCCATGTAGTCAACTGCGGTTCAAGTCCTGGACCCGGTGGCTTAAACTCACACCAGGTGCATGTGCGTGCCCAAGATCTCAAGAGGAGAATGGAGGAGAAGGGATTGCGGGTGGCCATCCCTCCTGGGGGGTGATTTCTCTCTTTCTGTCTCTCTGTCTGTCTCTGTCTGTCTGGCGAGCACATGCGCCCTATAGCAAAAACCTCTCCAAAACAAAACAAAACAAAACAAAACAAAACAAAACACTTTGTCTCTCTAACAGGTACCTTTTGCCTTATGCACAATACTAGGGTAAAATCCGTGGAGTTGCAATCTTGTGACCTATCTTTTGGGCATTTACAGAAGAAAGTGAACAACTATAAACATTCTGTGATGTTGAAATTTTTATCTACAGTAAGGGTCTTTGTAAAGGGGGGTTACCTATTTTCCTATTCCCCTCTACAGTCTTAGCTTATTAAGGTAGGCAATGAAGGATTTCCTTCTTTATTAGAGTTTATTTCTTTCTTTCATGAGAGCAAAAGACAGAGAGGGAAAGACAAGCACCCTCCACAATGTCTCACACTGATTTTCCCTCAGCCTTCCAAGCCAGACAGAATCATGGACATGCACACCTAGCATTTATAGGTCAGCCTGGGAACCGTGCCCATGATCTTCCATATAGATCCAGCTTTTCTTGAGCAGCATACCGCTGCACCACCAAGCTAGTCCTAGGAAAGAGCTTTTTTTTTTCATAAATTCAATGATTTATTTTTATAAAACAAAAATTACAGCATTTTTTAAATAGAGAATTTTCCTTTTTTTAAACAAAAACAAAAACAAAACCTGTTAGATGTTTCTTTCCTTTGCCTCTTACACCTACCCTCTACCACCCTCCCCTCCCCTACAGTCTCTGGAATCTAAGTATATCTTCTCTACTATTATATTTTCAGATCTTTCCATTTCTGCCATACAGTGGAGACATTTGGTACATATTGTGTGGGGGATATACGGTGTGTATCTTTCAAAGCCTGACTCACTTTGTTGAACATTAAGTATTCTATATTCATCCTCTTTGAATCCAGCGATAGGGTCTCATTATTTCTTATGACTGAGTAATATTCCATAGTATATACATGTGCCACGGTTTTTTAACCAGTCATCAGTTTTTGGACACGTAGATTGATTCCATGTCTTAGCAATTGTGAATAATGTGGCCATAAACATGGATGTGCAAATATCTTTCTGACTGACTGTTTTCATATTCTTTGAGTAAATATCAAGGAATGAGATTACTGGGGCGTTTGGTAGTTCTATTTGTAAGTTTTTGAGGAACTTCCATATTGTTTTCTACAGAGGCTATACTATTAAAATTTATATTCCTGGGGCCAGCAGATGGCATAGCAGTTCTGTCACTGGACTCCCACATGGCCAACCGCAGTTCAAATACTAGACCCAGTGGCTTTAAAATCATGCTGGGCACATGTGCATGTGTTCCCAAGATCCTGGGAGGAGAATGGAGAAGGGATTGTGGCGTGGTCATCCCTCCTGGGGGAGTGGTTTCTCACTTTCCCTCTCATTTTCTCTCTCTCTCCCTAGTTACTACACATGCCCAAAGACAAAATTCTTTAAAAATATTTTACATTCCCACCAACAGTGTAGGAGTAGGTGGGTTCCCCTTTCACCACAGCTTCAACAGCATTTGTAATTCTTTTCTTCTTTTTTTTGTAATCTTAGTCATTCTAACTGGGGTTAAATGGTATCTCATTGTGGTTTTAATTTGCATTTCCCTTATGATGAGATACTGAACATTTTTTCATATGCTTTTTGACCATTCATAAGTCTTCCTTGGAGAGTTATCTATTCAGTTCATTTGCCCACTTATAAATTGGATTATTAATTTTTTAATTCATGAACTGCTTGAGTTTCCTGTATATTCTGTTTATCGATTCCTTGTCTGAGGAGTAATTTGCAAATATTTTCTCCCATTCTGAGGGTTTTATTTTCACTCTAATTTTTTATTTCCTTTGCTGTGAAGAAGCTTTTTAGCTTGATGTAATCCCACTTGTCTAATTGTGAAATTATTGCTTGTTCTTTGGGAGTCTTATTTAAGAAATCTTTGCCTATTCTAATGTCTTCAATAATTTCCCTGGGTTTTCTAATAATAGTTTCATAATTTGAGGTTTTACTTTTAAATCTTTGACCCATTTTGAGTTGATTCTTGTTAATGGTGAGAGACAGGTCCACTTTCATTTTTCTGCAGGTGGATATTCAGTTCTTCCAGCACCATTTGCTGAAAAGATGTTCTTTTCTCCATTACATTGTCTTGTTCTCTTTGTCAAAGATTAATTGACTGTATGATTTTGGCTTTATTTCTGGATTATCTATTCTGTTTCATTGGTCTATGTGTGTATTTTGGTGCCAGAACCATGCTGTCTTATCATCATTTTGTAATATATTTTGAAGTTGAGATGCCTCCTACTTTATTCTTTTTACACAATATTACCTTGGTTATACAGAGTCTTTCATGATTTCAGACAAATTTTATGCTTTTTTTTATTTCTGTGAAGAACTGACCTACTTAAAAATTATTTAATTTACATTCACTCACTGAACATCATCACAGCATACAAAATAATACACTGTATGTTGGCTTAATCCTACATGTTACTGTCAAGGAATAATTTTCCATTTCTAGTTTCTTATGTACTTTTTTTTGATTCCCTATTTCTCACCCTCTGCCAATTCTCACCCTCCTCCCACAGTCTCTGATATCCTACATGTTATA
Organism: Tupaia belangeri chinensis; assembly: GCF_000334495.1. NCBI lineage: Eukaryota > Metazoa > Chordata > Mammalia > Scandentia > Tupaiidae > Tupaia > Tupaia belangeri. Next base: position 2,838,769 of record NW_006199822.1, read on the forward strand.
GTTGCTTTTAATTCCTTCCCCTCCACATTTTATTGATTCACAAAATATCTTAATTAATCTAAATACTGCCAATAGCAAGTTCAGCTGATAAATACACATCTGTGAACACGTGTCTGACTTTAGGCATGAAACTCCATGAGAAGAATGAATATACTATAAAGTAGCACATATCTGAGGCTATACAACTTACTGTGGTCCTTACATAGATATTTCAATTTTTTTTTTATTTCAAGAAAAGCAGTTTTAGCTCTAATAAGCTGAAATAAAAAATGCTAAGAGAAATTTGCTTAAGATTTAAGCAAGGAAACAGGTTAGGATTCTGTTCAAATAGTAGGTAATGAACCTATAGACAGCTCAAGAGAAGACAAAAATCCTTAAATCTGGAAAACAAAACAGAAGAAAATCAGTAATGTTTTAGTCATAAAATTCTATTTCACCAGTTCAGTCTTATGTAATTAATCTCTCTTCTGTTGTGGTCTGATCTTTCCATTTAAATTCTGGGAGATAACATTCCACTCTGGACTTGGCCCTACCATTAAGTTGGCATTTTCTTGGTTGTTTTTGAACTCTTATTTCTGTGTGTTTGTATGTCTAGAAAAGAAAACAAAGGAAAAAATGTTTTCTTGGTTTAGCACTCTTTTCAGAACTTCTTGGAAAGCTGATCTAGTCTTGATAAATTCAGAACTTCTTGGAGAGCTGGTCTGGGGTTGATAAATTCTTTCTGGTTTTGTTTATCTGAGAATGTTTTTGTCTTTTCTTGCCATATGAATGATAATCTTGCTGGGTGTAGTATTCTTGGTTGAAATTGTTCTTCACTTAACGCTTTGAATATATTTTCCCATTCTTTCCTTGCTTGTATTGTTTCCAATGACAGGTCCACTGTTAGCCTGATAACAGTGTGGATAGCCTTTGTAAGTAACTTGACATTTCTCTCTTGCCAATTTTAGTATCTTGTTTTTGTGGTTTTGGTCAATCTGGCTATAATGTATCTTGGAGAAGATTTTCTTAAGTTGATTCTATTTAGGGTCCTTTGTATTTTTTTAATCTGGATCTTTGAATGCCTCTCTAGGTTTGGAAAGTTTTCTTCTGGGATTTCATGGAATATATTTTCAATGCCCTATTAGTCTCTTCACCTTCTGGGATATCCATTATCAGATGTTTGGATATTTAATGGTATCTAGTATTTCTCATACACTATTCTCATTTTTGGGGGGGTCTATTTTCTCAGTCTTCATGGTGAATTTTTCTAGAGCAGAGTCTTCTACATCTGAGATTTGATCTGCATGAACTAATCTGATTTTAATACTTTCAAGGGAAGTTTAGATTTCCTGTATCACAGCCTTCATCTCTAACAGTTTTGTTTGATTATTTTTTATGGTGTATATTTCCTCTTTCAGATAGTGCAAGAACTTCCTCAACTTTTGAAACTCATTGGCTCTTTTCTCCTGCATCTTCTGGAGTTCATTGTCTCTCTTCTCTTGCATCTCTATTAGCTTTGTCTCTATGAATATTCTAAATTCTTCATCTGATATTTCCATGAATTAAATTGTACTGTCTGTGGATAAAGAGTTTTTATTCTTTTTTCTTGGAGGAAAGACATTTTCTTGGTTTCTGATATTTCTTGTGCATCTGTGGTGATTTCTGGTCATCTGATGGGTTGTACATTTCTTCCTAATTTCTTGAAATTCAATATGAGAAGTTCCATTTTGGGGGCCAGCAGTTGGAGTAATGGTTATGTCACTAGACTCTCATGTAGTCGACTGTGGTTTGAGTCCCAGACCCGGTGGCTTAAATTCACACTAAGCGTGTGTGCGTGCATGCCCATGATCCCGAGAGGAGAATGGAGGAAAAGGGATTTCAGTTTGGCCATTCCCCCTGGGTGGGGGCAGGGGGTGATTTCTTGCTTTCTATCTCTCTGTCTCTCTCTGTCTTTCTGGTGAGCACATGCGCCCTGTAGCAAAAACTTCTCCAAAAAAAAGAAAAAGAAAAAGAAGTTCCATTTTTCTCCCTCTTTGTGTCAGATTCAGTGAGAATTGAGGAATATTCTGATCCTAAGTGTGTGGTGGCTGAGCAACAAAGTGATGAAAGGAAAAGGAAAAGAAAACAATGAAAAAAAAAGAAATAAAGAAAAAATTTTGAATTTTATTTTTATTTATAAAAGCAAAAAAAAAAAAGAAAACAATGAGCCACTGAGAAAGGAATAGTTAACAGATTAAACACAGGAGTCTTCCCAGAAGGCCTGAACTTTTGCCTCCTAACCGGGAGGTAAAGGTGAGAATTAGCAAGATAAAGGAGGATCTTAGAGCCAAGAAAATACTTTACCTTAAAAATTTTTTTAATTTGGGGCCAGCATGTGGCATAAGGTGGCTGGACTCCCACATGGCTGACTGCGGTTTGAGTCCCAGACCTGGCAGCTTGCCTTTTCCCTTGCGTTCTCTCTCTCTCTCTGGTCAACTTAAAAATAAAATAAAATGAAATAAAAACAATGAATAAAGTTAAATAATTCTTTAAAATTTTTTTTAATTAAAAATTTAAAAATTTAAGAGAGAAACAGAGACAAACAGAGGGTACCCTACCACTCTCTAGATGGAGTCTTGAGGGTGAAGTCTCAGCAGAAAATCTTCAGTAGTCTTAGTCCCTGAAAGGAATAGTTCACAGCTCAAATGCTGGAGTCTTCCCCAGAACCGACTTTTTGATTATATTGATTCTTCCAATGCAAAAATACAGGATATTTTTCCTTTTATTTTGTGGTATCATACTCAACTTCTTTTTTTAGTTTTTCATATTTTTCCATTTAGAGGTCTTTCACCTGTTTGGTTAGGTTTATTTCTAGGTATCTTACTCATTTTGTGGCTATTGCAAATAGTATTGCTTTCTTTAATACTGCCTCAGTCTGTTCATTGTTGATGTATAAAAATGCTATAGATTTTTGTATATTGATTTTGTATCCTGCTACTTAACTGAAGTAATTTATCTATCACTTCTAGGAGGTGTGTGTGTGTGTGTGTCTTTTATTTTGATCTACTTTTGATTGCATTGGTTAGGACGTCCAATACTATGTTCCAGTTGGAAAGTTGGAAAGTTTTCAGCTTTTCCCCATTCAGTATGATGTTAGCAATGGATCTGTTGTATGTGGCTTTTATTGCATGGAGGAATGTCCCCTATTTTGCTGACAGTCTTGATCATGAAGGTATGCTGTATTTTATCAATTGATTTTTATACATCTGTAGATAGGATCATATGTTTTTTATCTTTCTTTTATTTGGATGCATTATATTTATTGTTTTGCATATGTTGAACCATCTTTGCATTCCTGGGATAAAGCCTACCAGGTCATGGTGTATAATCTTAAAGTGCTGCTGGATTCAGTTTACTAGCACCTTGTGGAGAAATTGGTCTGCATTTTTTTAAGGCTCTTGTCTAGTTTTATTATCAAGATGATGGAGGCTTCATAGAATGAATTTGGGAGAGTTTCTTCCTTTTAAATCTTTAGAAATAATTTGAGGAGAATTAGGGTTAGCTTTTCTTTAAAAATTTTGTAGATTTCAGAAGTGACTCCATCTTGACCTGGGTTTTTCTTTTTTTGGAAGACTATTACTGATTCAATCTCACAGCTTGTTATTGGTCTATTCAGATTTTCTATTACATCCTGATTCAACCTATGTAACTTGTACACATCCAGAAATTTGTCCATCTCATCTAGGTTGTTGGCATATAGTAGCTTTTAGTAATCTGTCATAATTATTTGTATTTCTGATATATCGGTTGCAATATTACCAGTTCTGTTATTGATTTTATCTGTTTTATTTCTCTGTTTTTCTTTATTAGTCTAGCTAATGGTTTGTAAATTTTGTTTATCCTCTCTTTTAGTTTTTTTTTATCTTTTGTATAGTTCTTTTATTCTATATTTAATTTATTTCAGCTTTGGTCTTTACTATTTCTTTTTTGAGAGTTATTTATTATTATTATTATTATTTATTATTATTTGTAGTTGTTATTTTTCCAGTCTTTAGATATGATGTTAGGTTATTTATTTGTCAGATTTCTGTTGTTCTTCTTGTGAGCACTAATAGCTATAAACTTTCCTCTTATGACTGCTTTTGCTGTGTCTCAAGTGTTATAGAGAGTGTTATATTCATTATCATTTTTGTTTGAATGAATATAAACTATAGGCTTAATTTCTCCTGAAGTTCAAAAGTCACTGAGTAGGTTGTTAATTTTCTTATTTTTTGTATTTTTGAGGACTCCTTCTGTGGTTCTTTTCAAGTTTAATTACAGTGTGGTTAGAGAGGATGCTGGGTTTAATTTATACACTTCTAACATTGTAGAGGCTTGTTTTGTGTCCTATAATGTGGTCAACCTTTGAAAATGTTCCATCTCCACCTAAGAGAAATCTTTATAGGAGTTTCAAAATGTGTTGGAGCGCTTTTGTAGCTTTTGGACGAAGACTTGTAAAAGAAAAGAAGAGGGATAAAGACTTGTTTCTTATCTTTTTGAAGAATCTAGTATGGAGATGTATATCTGAGAGTAGAGTGTAAATGTTATAATATAGCCTTGGGAGATGTAATATTGAGTGAAGTGTTATGCTGTCATTTTTGTATTTCATCTATAAAACCTCAGTGTCTAGTCTGTTACCCAGGGAATGGTAGGCATTCAAAAAATATTTGTTAAGTTAGCTCAATTTTTCCCCACTCAACTTCTAGGGAACTTCTCCATGTTTAAAGAGGCAAAGGATCTGTGCAAAACAATGAGACAAATTGTAGCTATTTTCTACTAGGAACATGTTAAAAAACAAACAAAAAAAAATTGGGACTAAAAAATTTGGGAGTTATGTTAGTATATATCAAACAATGCTGTGGTGACAACCAATCGCTAAAACCTCATAGACTTAACGTAATAAAAATGTATTTCTAACTCTGAGAAAGTCCAATGCAGATGTTCCTTGTCAGGTTATTCTCTTGGATGATTCTCTTGCAAACTGAGACACAGAGATACAGACTCTTTCCATGTAGTATCTCTGTCATTCCCTATGTCACAACTGTCCTCCATTCTATGTTTTTCAAACAGCTAGCAAGGAGTATAGGCAACACAGAGAAGGTACACTCTCTTTTAAATGCTTCTTCCTAGAAGTTGGACATCACTTCTATATCACAATTTCATTAGAGAGAGCCAGTCACATGGCTTCACCAGATATGAGAAAGTTGGTTATGTAGTATAGCCATGTCCTGAGAGAGCAAAAGGGGTTTGTTGACCATCTCCTAAATCTTCGTCATGATGAGCACCTGATAAATGTACTTGTAAGGAAAGTAACAAGTTAGGGCTAATGGGCAGAGAAGTTGAGTCACAGTAATAATGTTGACACATTAGTAGGTTATTTTTTTGAAGAGGATTTTGCTATAGGGCATGTGCGCTAGCCAGACAGACAGAGACAGACAGAGAGACAGAAAGTGAGAAATCACCCACCACGGGGAATGGCCATGCCGCAATCCCTTCTCCTCCATTCTCCTCTCAGGATCTTGGGCACACATGCACATGCGCCCGGCGTGAGTTTTAAGCCACCAGGTCGAGGACACGAACCCTGGTTGACTACATGGGAGTCCAGCGACATCTCCATTACACCAACTGCTGGTCCTGGCACATTAGTAGTTATTAAGACCAGGACAGAAGCATTCAAATGATAGTGAAGACTAAAGAGGCAGGTCAAGGTCAGTGTGATCACATTGAATTGCATTAGAAGGCCAGCAGAAATTAAGGCCATGGTTAAAGTGTAAAGGTCTGAGCCAGATAATTATAGATTTGCCAGTAAAAGTACCTCAATATATTGCAAAGAAAAGACTGTTTCTCAGAGGGGTTGATTTAGGCAGATCTCTTTGTGAAGATCAGAAACGCAGGGGCTAGCAAGTGGCATAGAGGTTAAGGTGCTGGACTCCCATGTAGTTGAACATGGTTGGAGTCCCAGACCCAGCACCTTGAAACTCATTCTGGGTGCATCGGTGTGTGTGCCCAAAATCCTGAAAGGAGAATGGAGGACAAGGGGTTGTGGTGTGGCCATACCCCCCACCTCGCCCCCGGGGTGATTTCTTACTTCCTGCCTTTCATGTCTCCAGTGAATGCATGTGCCCTATAACAAAAACATCTCTTTAAAAAAATCAGAACATAGACCAGTTATAATTAATCACTTTATGGGTTGTAATCACTGGACCTTCAAAGGTAAAATATGTTAGTTATAAGTTACATAACTCGAACACACATATATTAGTACACACCAGATTATTTCTCTGGTTGAACTTTTACTATTTATGAGGGACTCTATATATCATCTCTAATCTTTATAGTAACCCTACAATGTATTAATTTTTCTTAGTTTCTATGAAGAAACTAAAGTTTAGTGAGATTAACTGATGATACATTTTGTGAGAGATAAAACTGGGAATTGAACATGGTGAATTTGACATTAAATCCCAAGCTATAGTGTAGTGACATCGATATTTATACTATCTATAATACATGTGCATATAAACAAAAATGCCTTTTTTATGAAGGTATATACAGATGGCTATTGTTGCATAATAAACCACTGCAAAATACAGTGGTTTAGAAACAACTCATTATTTTTCATAAATCTTTGGGTTGGCTGAGCAGATCTGCTGTGGTTGGGTTTAGCTGATTTCCACTACTGTCTTTCACACATCTGTGATCAACCAGCAGGTTGGCTGTGCGCTGCCTACTTTGGAATGGCCTCAATTGAGTTGCTGGCTTCACTCCACATAGTCTTTCATGCTCCAGCAGACAAGCCCATCTCTGTTCTCCTGGCAGCAGCAAGATGTCAAGAGAGAGTGGAAGTGTAGAAGACCTCTTGAGGACTAGCCTTAGAACTGGCACACCACCATGTATGCTATGTTGCCAGCAAGAGCCACAAGACCAGCACAAATCCAAGACTGGAGAAATGGAATCCACTTCTTGATGGGAAGACTTGGAAAGTCACTTTGCAAAGTGCTTACTAAGAGGAGTGGTAGGGAATGGTGCCATTTTTACAATAAATATATTGCATCTAATGTCTTAGGCACTTCCCCCCAAAAAAACCCAAAGTATTAATAGATAAGAGAACAACATGTTTGCTTAAAATGTGATTTTATTAATTGTTGTTATAGCACTTCCAGAGTGTATGTGTTGTCTAATCCTTCTGGTTTAAAAAGTGCTGAAATGGACACTGTGTTATGTGGATAAATACCTCTTTTACTTAGGAAGGGAGGGCACAGAAATACCCACTTCCAGGCACCAGATCCATTTAAACAGAAAAAAATAGCCTTACAGTAGAAGATTTTTGAAAAAGCAAAGCAAAACTGAAAATTTGACTTCCTGTATGCCCTGCAAAGGAAAAGGGGGTTGCAGGGAGGAAAGCTGTGAATGTGTGATGAGCAGCTGGCTTTTATTTTTAAACACGTATTATTGCTACCCAGATTTTTTTCTAGAAAAATGGAAGGAGACTTACTAAGGCTTTCTAGCACACAAAATATCATTTCAAGTAGGTGTTAATGAGATTGACATGATCTTTTCAGAATAAAGTCTTTTCTTTGTAATCTATTTGTTTAGTCTTCAAAATGGGAAAAAGAAATGCATAATGAATGCTGAAAGGTGGAAAATGGTATAGATTTCTAGTGGGCCCACAGGAAAATGTTTGGGATGCCAAACTTTATTCACTACAGGTGGAATACCCCTTATCCAAAATGCTCGAGATTGGAGTTTTTTGAATTTTGGATTTATTTTTAATTTTTTGCATATATATATATATATATGTATATATTTGCATATATATTTGCATATATATGTATA
>NW_006199822.1:2847443-2858297 GCF_000334495.1 Tupaia belangeri chinensis
CATGTATATACATATATATATATATATATATATATATATATGATAAGATATCTTAAGGACGGAACTCACATCCAGGTATGCAATTCATTCATGTTTCATATACACCTTATACACTTAGCCCATAGGTAATTCTATACAATATTGTGTTTTTCAACATTTTGTTACCACCTGTCACATGAGATCAGGTATGGAATTTTACACTTGTGGCATCTAATCACAACTTTCAGAAGGTTGGATATGAGAAGGAGTAGAAAATGAGACATTTTACGATCAATGCTAGTATCTTAGACATTTCCTCCTAAGAAAAAGTACATAAGAGAAAAACATGTTTGCTTAAAATGTAGATTTATTTATTGGTGCAACAGCACCCGAGTCTTTCAAAATGTACATGTTGTTTAGTCTCTCTGGCCTAAAAAGTGCTGAAATGAACAATGTGTTAAATGGATCAATAATTTTTTATTTAGGGAGGCAAGGCATGAAAATACCAATTCCAGATACCAGATACATTTAAACAAGAAAATAACCTTGCAATAGAAGATTTTTAAAAAGCAAAACAAGAAGCTAGATGTGGCACAGTGAAAATGCAACTGGACCCACATGGGAAGGTCCCCAGTTTGTATCCTAGGACCACACTGTACATGCCAGCTGTGTGTGTACCCACAATCCAAGCTGGCTGAATCACAGTATGGGGACCCTCAGAGAGTGCCTGTTTCTCTGTCTCCCTATCTCTATTTATCTGTTTCTCTTTCTCATGGAATAAATAAATAAATAAAGCAAAACAAAAGTGAAAATTTAACTTCCAATATGCCTTGTAACGAAGAAGGGGGGAGAGTAGAGGGAGAAGCATGTACCAAATCATCACAAAAACTAAAGAAATTTTTCTTCTAACTCCTTTTCCACTTTATCCTTTAGAAACCTAAAATAATGTTACAAAAGTATGTGCCAGTCTCAAGAAGATTGTGATTATCAACTCTGATTTCACCTTGAGTTTTTTCTGGAATTGCCTACATCTCAAGAAATGAAAAAAAGAAACAAACAAACAAAAAACAAGTATTTGAGGATAACAAAGATTCTAAACCTCATATTTTCTCTCAAAATACATCTGATATGTAAACAAATGGGTTAGTATTGCTTGAATTATTTAAGTAGGGGTTAAGTAGCATATTGTGAGACCTGATTCAACATGGCTTACCTTTTGCATGTGTCAGCAGAAAAAAGAGGCAGGAAAGCAGAAAAGCAAGACACTTGTCTATATGCCCTTATGTCAAACAATCATAAATAGAAAGAATCTCTTTTTTTTTTTTTGGAGAGGTTTTTGCTATACGGTGTATGTGCTCGCCAGAAAGACAGAGAGAGACAGAGAGACAGAAAGTGAGAAACCACCCTCCAAGGGGGATGGCCACGCTGCAATCCCTTCCCCTCCATTCTTTTCTCCGGATCCTGGGCACACAGGCACACGTGCCTGGTGAGTTTAAGCCACTGGGTCTGGGACTCAAACTGAGGTCAACTACATGGGAGTCCAGCGACATAGCCATTATGCCATTTGCTGGTCCCAGAAAGAAACCCATTTTTACCCATAAGAAAAAGTCGCTGTACATATGAGTACAATCACTTTTTGTATCATTGCCCATCGTGTTCCAGAGTGCGTCATCTTTATTTGCACACAAGTTATTGGAGAAACAGAATGTTTAAACTCCATGTATGATGCCATGACTTAGAAGTGACACCTTAAGGATTAAGTACCCATTTGTGTCATATCAGGTCACTCATTTTTATTTTTATTCTTCTCGTTGGTGTTTATGTTTAATTGCCTCAACAGAAACTTGTACTGTTTTGCTTTTAAAACATCTTTAAAAAATCATTCTAAACATAGCATCACCAATTATAATTAGGAGGTGATATCCCAGAAATGAACTTCTGATTCTATATTAAATATCCTTTTTTTTTTAATGATGCCGTCAGCTGATTTCAGAGTCATCTAAAACTGGCATTGATTTAGATCACTTTAGGCCAACGTGCTGGTCTCAAACAGTGCCCATCTGTTTCCAATAAAGTAAATTAAAGAGCCCATAATATAAGAAAACTCACAGGGACTTGACTGTGATCCCTGTCTTCAAAGAGATAGGTTTGAAAGTTAGGCTCACCCTATAGCACAGTGGTTAAGGGAGCCAGATCCCACGTAATTACTGAAGTTCTAATCCCAGCCCAGGTGGCATGAAAACATGCAGGCTGGACAGGTGTGCATGCATGCCCTAAATTGCAACACAATGAAGAATCGGAGGAAAAAGGATTGTGACATGACCACACCCCATTGTGGGGAGGACTTTTTCCCTCTTTCTTTGAAATTCCCTGGCAATTGCAAATATCCTCTGGCAATTTAGAAAACAAAAACAAAAGCAAAAAAGAAAAAGAAAAACAGCTCAGCTCAGCTCAGTCTACCACAGGCATATTTGATAACATTGACTGCTTCAGTGTTATTCAATCCTTTAGAAATGACCAAAGGGACAGAGGTGGGATGTTGATCTTAATTTCCAACAATCTTCTCCTCTCTGCCACTATTTCCCATTCAGGCCGCAGCTGCTACTTCATAAATCCACTCCTCATTCCCAGTTCCCACTCCAGGATTCTTCTCCCACTTGCACCTGGTCCATTGTCTCCCACTCACAACAGCAGCTATCGCTCTGTTTCTGCCCCCGCTTCCCCTTTACATCTACATGGCTCCTCTAGTCCCTGTGCATTCTCCACACTCATCCTGCAGTCTCCATTTACGCTCCCCACACAAACACTCTGAGAAGTATAGTCTGAGTTCTTACTCCAAATATTGTTCTTAGGAAAATCTATTACTGAGATTCCACACCAAAAAAGAAAGCTGAGATGCTAACATCCATAAAACAAGAGCACATCCTTCTTAAAGGGCAAAGAGGGAGCCCATAGGTGGCATAGTTGTTAAGGCACTGGACTCCCACATGGCAAACCCTGGTGAGTCCCGAACCATGGGGCTTGAAAATCATGCTGGGTGTGTGTGCATGTGTGCCCAAAATCCTGAGAGGAGAATGAAGCAGAAGGGATTACAGTGTGGTCATCCCTAGGGAGTGATTTCTCACTTTCTCTCTGACTCTCTCTGGTGAGTGCACATGCCCTGTAGCAAAAAATAAAATATAAAAACCTGAATGTCACCCTGTGGAATTACATAACCATATCAAGGAAGCTACAAGACCTCACATGCCAGTAAAAACGTAATCCTTGTTCAACACAATGCTGAAGTCTTCTCATTTCCCAGACTATTTGTTGTTTCATTTGATTTGCCCATGTTTCTTTAAAAATTTTTCCAACTGCAATTTTGTGGTACTCTACTATGTAAGACAAGAGGTCAATTGCTGGAAGCTTTACCTTATATTTATCAGCAGGAAGAAACAATGAGATCCAGTGACTTTGTGAGATTTTAAGTGAGCTAAAGTAATATCTTTTAATTAATTCAGAGAATTCTCATCTATTAATATTAACGGATCTGGCAATTCACTTAAATTTAGAGACTTGAAAAAACAGTCATTCTCATTGGTCACAGTTTTGGACAGTGTTTAGCTGGGTGATTCTTCTATCCCTTGTGGCTTGGCTGGAGGCAGTTAGTGGAATGCAGCGGGCAGCTAGGCATCCCTGGAGGATCCAAGACAATTTCACTCATGTGCCTGGTGCCTTGGTGGCAATGGCAGAAAACTGGACTCTACTGTACCCTCTCATCTCCATATGACACCATATAGTTCTTTGCAGAGTAATTGAACTTCTTCCATGGCCAGACGTTTCCAAAATTAATGTTCTTAAAGGAAGAATAATCTACCAGTTTCATAAGGACTGAGCCAGAAATTATCACATTGTCATTCTCATTATATCCTATTGGCCAAAGCATTCACAAATGCAATCAGAAAGTGACATTCATAGGGCCACAATTGGATGGCAAGTATGTAAAAAAATTTTTGGCTACCTCTAACCTACCATACTCCCTTATCTGTGGCCCACAGACCAAATCCAGCCCTCCACTAATTTTTCAAACAAAGCTTTATTAGAACACAGTCACACTTTTATATTTATTCTCTGTGGCTGCTTCCGCACTACGATAAGCAGAGTGGGTAACTACCACAGAGACCAGATGGGCTTCAAAGCCTAAGATATTTACTATCTGGCCTTATATTAAAAAGTTCACCAGCCACTCTTCTATAGTATATAGGTAACTCAAGTTATGACAGAGATAGATAGTAGAAAGCATATTTTGGAGCCTTCTAAATTGTGAGATGGGTGGAAAAAGGGGAGGAGCTCAGACATGTGTATCCCCTGGTACTGTTATGAGCAAATCCTCTAGATGTTCTATACCAAAAGCATCTGGGTGCAGGGAAATCTGAGGTAACCAATGGTGCAGGGCTGGAGGCATGCTCTTCTAGCTGTTCTGGAGAGAGAGAAATGGATAGCAAGCCTCTGGGACAAGACCTATTCTGAGGCAAGGCCAACATGTCAGAATACAGCCCTAGAGCTGATGAACTGGGACAGCACACCTTATGTGAAGCCTGCAAAATCTGAAAGACCCGAATGCTTTGGCAAACAAGACCATGGAGTTAGACAGCCCTATGTTTGGTTTGGTTGGCAGCACATACCCTAAAACTGGAATGATAGAGAAAATTAGCATGGCCCTTGTGCAAGGATGATAGTCCTAGGGAGCAATTCAGAGAATTTATGACTGAGGTAAAGCTCTGGAACAAAACAAACTGGGGTGATCATTAGTCCAGGGACTAAGTCAGAAGTCTCACTCCCCAGCAGAATAATGAGTGTGACATTTCCCACATGCAGCACATACACTAAAACTGGAATGATAGAGAAAATTAGCATGGCCCTTGTGCAAGGATGATAGTCCTAGGGAGCAATTCAGAGAATTTATGACTGAGGTAAAGCTCTGGAACAAAACAAACTGGGGTGATCATTAGTCCAGGGACTAAGTCAGAAGTCTCACTCCCCAGCAGAATAATGAGTGTGACATTTCCCACATGGATATAGACCATTCTACACTCGCCACTCCACTTGCCCACCCTCCCCAAGAATAGCAGGAGATGGGGAAAGTTGAGTCAATTGGACAGACTGTGTTGCCATAAATTATGGAAAATTCAAATTTTATATCTGAATGCCCCTCCCAGCTAATCAATAAGGTAGGCCTGCGATTATTTATAGGAAATAGACATACCGTATGGTCTCATGGTAACAGGATCCAAAATTTATATTCTACACTTAGGTGTGTAAAAAGATTATGCAGTGTATCTATTTTCTATAAATTATCTGACATTGTGTCAGGTTACAAACACACTACATATTTTTTGACACACCTGAGTGTAGAATATAAATTTTAGATCCTGTTACCATTAAACTATATGTTTCTTATATTAAATCTACATTGTAAAGGTCTTGACATCATTGCCAGGTCTTAACATCAAACTTCTAATAGGACTGAAATGAACTCCTTTCTTAAGAGATGGAGGACATTCCTGTGGTAGGTCATAAAGTGAAGTTTATGAGCAGCTTGGCCTCCTTCCACTGTGGTTTGGATTGATAATGACCTTGGGCAATGCAGTGTAATATAATGTTGAAAGGAAGCCATTAAGGCCAGGTTCCTACCAAGAAAATAAAACTAGAGTATTTAAATGACTCCCTAGAAAAGTTTTTGCCACTACTCTAACAACATTATCATTTATTTAACATGATAAAGGATGTAGTGAACAAATGACTGCTGGAAAACAGAGCTGGAGGAGTAGCCTTTAGTTGCTAAGTTCAAGTGCAGAAGACATGGCAATGTGATTTTTGATAAAGGACGTAGGGCACTTATTTACTAGTGAACAAATGACTGCTAGAAAACAGAGCTGGAGGAGTAGCCTTTAGTTGCTAAGTTCAAGTGCAGAAGACATGGCAATGTGATTTTTCTCTAGCAGGGGCCCAGTATGGTTGGCAGTGACTGCCTGAATATTTATAAAAGAGGGCTCTTGGGTTTGAAAATAAAGGCACCTTTCTCTGAGAAGCCCAAATATATTCTTGCTAAGCATAGTCAAATCATCCAGGAAAACCTAGTGTAGGCCATCTCTCTTTAGATGATTCAACTTCCACCCCATCATCCTGTCAGTAGAAAAAAGTTCTATGTTGGGCCAAATTTCATGATACTGTTGTACAAAAAAATAAAAAAAAAATTAAAAAAAGGAAAAAAAAGCCCTAAACGTAGTGGTTAAAAAATGCACATTTTGTTATCTCTCATAGGTTGAGTTAGTTCTGCTGAATGGTTCTTCTGTTCCATGTGAGGTCATCTGGAGCCATAGTCATTGGCAGTTCATCTGGTTTTGGAACACACAAAATGGTGCTAGACCCTCAGTGAGGACTTTCTACAGATTACCTAGGTTCTCCTCCACATGGTCTTTTAGGGGAGTTAGGGTCTTGCAAAGCATGGATGGTGGGGTCCAAGTGGGAGGATTCCAAGTGTAAGTGCTCCAAGGGGAAGGAGGCGGAAGTTTCCAGTTCTTTTAAGACCTGAGCTTAGATGTCTCAGAATTATACATCTACCATGTGAATGGCCAAAGCATTCAGAGGGCCAGCCCTAATTCAAAGGAAGAAAATAAGCTCAACTTTTAGACTTGAAGAGTGTCATGAGCATACAGGGAGGGGAGGGATTTGGGGCGCTGTATTAGCCTTTTCAGAGAAATAGATGTATGTGTGTGTGTGTGTGTGTGTGTGTGTGTGTGTGTGAAATTTAAGAAATTTTCTCATGTAATTGTAGGGATAAGCTAGCAGACTAGAAACTCAGGGAAGATTCGCAGTTTGAACCCATAAACCATCTGCTGGCAGATTTTCTCTTTGCCTGGGGGAGGTCAATCTTTTTCTATTAAGGCCTTTAACTGACCAGCACAGGCCTGCCTACAATATAGAGTATAATCTGTATCACTCAGAAGCCCAGATTTAAATGTTAATCTCATCTACAAAAATACTCCCACATAAAGATCCAAAATAAAGTTTAACCAGATGTATGGGTACTATGGCCCTGTCAAATGGACCTATAAAACTGTCATAGGGACTGATATAGTTTGGATAATAATTGTCTCCAAAGGTTTATGTTCCAAACACTTGGTCTCTAGTGTAATGGCCCTGGCAGATGGGAAGACTTTAAGAGAGGAAGACCTTCCTCCATTGTGGGTTAGCACCATCCAGTGGACTCAGTGTATAGAAGGGACAAATGCAGAAAGTATAAGGCCCTATTTTCTCTTACTCTTCTTCCCACAAGCCTACTTTCCTCTTGGCTTCTTTCATCCACATTGTGATGTACCACCAGAAGCCAGCCTAATGCTGCCCTTTACCTTTGAACTTTCCAGTCACCAGAATAATGAGTCGAATAAATATTCTTTTTTTAATTTTTAAAATTTGCTCTAGGATGTGTGTGCTAGCTAAAGAGAGACAGAGAGAGGGAAAGTGAGAAAGCAGCATCCTGGGGGAACTCATGCCACAGTCCCTTCTCTTTCATTCTCCTCTTGGGGTTTTGGGCATGTACACATGCCAGACATGTTTCTCCCATGATGGCCTCCAGTTCAATCATACAGTCAACCTTGTGGGATATAGCTGCCTCAACTACCTGGCCACTGGTTGACCCTGAAATCTTTATCCTTTACAAATCATGAAGTCTCTGGTATTTCTGTTTGGGAACACAGTAACAGACTAAATTAGAATCCAACTTTGAAACATGGCTACCATATTAGGCCAAGGTCTTTTCTGTCCACACCCTTTTGGCTACCTTTTTCTATCCTCTACCTCTCCTGCCTCTTTGTATCTTCCTGTCCTTTTATTCCTTTTGGAATTTAGATTCCCACCCCAGGTCCTCATCTCTTCTTGAGCCTCTTCTTCTGTGGCTCTATTTCTTTTCTACTCTTTTATTGAGCAGCAAAGTTAGCAAAATATTTTCAACCTTACTTATTACTTAAGGCTACTTGGTTTGACACTCAAGGAATGAAGTCTCCTTGACTGTGATTAGTGAAGCAAAAAGAATAACAGGCTCAGGGACAGGCCAACCAGGGTGGCAAGAGTCTTCACCTTTCAGATTTTGTTATCCTCCTACTTTTTTTATACTTGGTGTTCTAGACCTTTAGAATATGTATCAAATGGAGAAGACTAGAGGAGTGTAAGACTTTCTCTTTCCTCCCAGGTCCAATATGTGATCTGCAACAGGGGCCATCTGGAGATAGTTATCTTTTTGTTTCTTTTTTTTAAAAAAAGAAATTCTTGAATTTCTGGGAAAAGCTATATTTTTAACAAGTAGAAGTTGGAGGGTGCTAGTCAAATTTTTATGGGTAAATAACTACCATCCATATTTATGTGGGAGACTGGGCTACCCTCTGAAATGGATGGATATCTCATGGAGCTTGTATTTCACACCTTTCATCCAATGCCTCACTGTGGGATGAATGCAAAACAAGTATACTACTTTTGCAACTTCTGAAAGCTTTTCCAATTGTAGTTTGCCTCAGGGACATCCTTGAGGCAAATTATTTTTCTTCCTAGGAATGATTATTAAAACACATGCGCATGTGTGAGCACACACACACACACATACACACACACACACTACTCCAACAGTTGTTAAAGAAAAAGAACACTGAATTAATTAACTGGTAGAAGAGTAGACATCACCTCAGGCATCTGAAATAATGACAACATAAAATAGAAACCCAGACTCAGAAAAACTGGGTTCAAAAATACAAATGGATAACTCTACAAATATGTGTGTAAATGCATAGATAAAGTTCTACAGGATAATTACTTAATTATTACATTGGAATAGGGATGGTACTGAGATGATGGGGAGGGCATTTCACATTTTGACATATTTCTGTGCTTCTGTAGTACCTCATACCATGCAAATATTATCTATTTTTTAACTTTTAAAAATTGTGAAATAGAGGGACCAGGAGTTAGCATAATGGCTATGTCACTGGACTCCCACATAGTCGACCGCAGTTCAAGTCCCAGACCCGGTGGCTTAAACTCAGGCCGGGCATATGTGCGTGGGTACCCAAGATCCCGAGAGGAGAATGGAGGGGGGAGGGATTGCAGCATGGCCATCTCCCCAGGGGGGTGATTTCTAGCTTTCTGTCTCTCTATCTCTCTTTATCTTTCTGGCAAGTGCATGTGCCCTATAGCAAAAATCTCTCCCCCCAAAAAATTGTGAAATAGAATATATTAGTTAGCTAGGGCTTCTGTAAATAAGCACCACAAACTGGGTGGTTTACCTAACAGAAATTTATTGTTCTACAGTTCTGGAGTCTAATAAGTCCAAGACCAAGTTGTCATGGTTGGTTCTATACAGCATCTGCTCCATGCCTCTTGTACGGCTTCTAGTGTTTTGCTAGCAATTTTGGTTTTCTTAGATTGTAGAAGCATCACCCCAATTTCTGCTTTTGTCTTCACAGGGCATTCAAACCATGTGCATATCTATGTCCAAATTTTCTCTTCTTATAATAATATTAGTCATACTGGACTAAGTACTCACTCTACTCCAGTATAGCCTTGTCGTAACTATTGATAATTACATCTGCAATGACTCTATTTCTAAATAAGGTCGCATTCTGAGGTAATGGAGGTTAGGACTTCAACATATGAATTTTTGAAGGGGTTGCAATCCAACCCATAGTAGAGCATAAAGTAAAATGAATGTCACATTATTTGTAATTACACTAATTACAATTTCTGAAAGAACTGTAAGAAGCACCCTGCTATGCATGGGTTCTAGCAGGACTGCAGAATGATCATTATCTTCTGTAGGCTTCAGTTCTGCATATGTAAAATAGGGCAAGAATATCGACCTTTATTTTCCCATGGAATTGTGGTGGAAGTCAAATGATAGAGTCTACGTTAAGGTAAGTTTGTGGAAGTTCAAGCAGGGGAGCTCAGGTGTTTACATACCGTGGTGGGAAATGAGCTGTCCAACCTCAGAAAGCATGCATCTGGAACAAAAAGGAGAAACAGGCATTGCCAAGCCTTTGTGAGGAAGAGGTGGTAGGCTTTAGTTCCAACTTTTCCTCAAAACTGTAAGGTGCCAGTCATAAGTTGAACCTGTGGGAAGAGACATCAGGTATAAAGTTTGCATATTTTAAGGCTTCGGTTTAGTGCACAGAATAGCCATTTTCATTTGAACAGATCTTTATTTTCTGAGCTTTAAAGCATGATCAAGGAGAGACACAAAAATTAAGTGGAAATAAGTTTGTGACCTCAGCTCAGAACAATAGTTCTTAACTTTATTTGGGTCACATATCCTTTGGAGAATCTAATTTTAAACAAAACAAAACAAACACTGATGTTTATCTCCGAAAGGGGCACCTAGACAGCCCCTAGACAATTTTGCATATAATTTCTAGGAGTTCATGAACCTCAGGTTGAGAATTTTTTTTTTTTAGGTTCAGAATTTTTGATGTGAATAAAAGTTTGTAAGAGAATAGAAGGCATTTGGGTACTCAAAGAAATATTAAGAAAGGGAATACTTTAGAAGAAATGAGATTCTAGTTCATTTTTAAAAAATCATACCTATTCTCAGTTAAAGAGGATGATAAATGCTCTCTATACAAGAAGTCTTCAAAAAATTTATGGCACATACATATTATGAAAAACCATGTATGGATTTCCACATTTTTTTTGCACAAAAATAAAATTATACTTCAATTTCAATATTCTGTGGACTTTTTTTTTTTTTTTTTGAGAGATTTTCACTGTAAGGCGTGTGCGCTCGCCAGACAGACAGAGAGAGACATAGAGACAGAAAGCGAGAAATCACCCCCCAGGGGGGATGGTCACGCT
>NW_006199822.1:2859755-2890295 GCF_000334495.1 Tupaia belangeri chinensis
GCCAGACAGACAGAGAGAGACATAGAGACAGAAAGCGAGAAATCACCCCCCAGGGGGGATGGTCACGCTACAATCCCTTCTCCTCCATTCTCCTCTCAGGATCTTGGGCATGCACGCACACGCGCCCGGCGTGAGTTTTAAGCCACCGGGTCCGGGACGCAAACCGCGGTCGACTACGTGGGAATCCAGCGACATAGCCATTACGCTAACTGCTGGTTCCCAGAATAGTGTTTTGAGACAAAGTTTTGATGCAGAGATAGGGAGGAAAAAATTTCTCAAACACAGGTGCTTAAAATGACCTTCCAAAGGAGGTACAGAGCAGAATACTATGCAGCTGTAAAAAAGAATGAGTCATTCTTCTCTTACTAGTAGGAACAGGTATTCAGGATTTATTAATTTGAGTTAATTTGACTATTGAGTTTTTAAAAAGCAGAAAAGTTTTTATAGTATACTTGTACCCCTGTGAATACAGGGGTACAAATAAACATGTATTTGTGTACGATTTTATTGTCATATGGATGCACTAGAATAACACACTAAAAATTAAAAATTGTAGAGGCAGAGATGATGTATGATGGGGTGGCCAAAGGATAGGTGGAGATGGAGTGGAAGTGAGACTTTTAGTGGCATTCTTGCTATATTATTCTGATTTTTGCACCATGTGACTATATTATCTACTCCAATCCATAAATAATTTAAATGAAACAAAATAATTAATAACCCACTCCCCTCTGCAGTTAAATTCATCTTTTTTTTTTCTTTTAAGGCCTACATAAGTCAGCATATTGATTTACTCTGGATAAGCATGAAAACCCACTCTATGAGAGGTCTCCTGAAAGTTCATAAAAAATGTACATTATGAGAAAACTATGCATGCATTTCAAAATCTTTTGCACCAGAATAAATTCATACTTTAATTCCTCTTTTCTGTGAACATTTGAAGTCCCCTCAATGCTCAGTGCTGTGTAGTGGCCTGCCAGCTGCTGCGGATGTAGGATGTTGACAGTCTATCTGGGAGCTGGGCGACCAAGCAGACAACTTGCTTTAAGAAGTCTTCAGGGGCTGCCTGAATTTGTGACCTTCTCTGTCTTGTAGCACTGTCTTCCCAAACACCATGGCTTCCTGCTCAGCTAGGATTACCATGGGTTTTTCATACCAGTCTCTTCTGAGCTGTGGATTTCTATAAGGAAGGAGCCCTTACATCTATAACTCTAGGCCTCACAACACAGGTTTTTTGTTTGTTTTGCCAGAGGGTTTGTGCACTTGCAGGAGAGAGAGAGAGAGTGAGAATGAGAGAGAGAGAGAATATGTGAAATACTTCCCATGGGGATGGTCACACTGCAATCCTTTCTCCTCTATCTATCCCTTGGAGATTTTGGGCACATATTTACAAGTACCTGGTATGTGTCTCAAGTCCCTGGGTCCGGGATTTGAACTACATAGTCAGTCATATGGGATCCAGCCACCTTAAACACCATGCCATTGGTTGGCCCAGCTCAGTTCTTGATATACAGCAGGGCACCAAGTGAATGCTGTTTGAGTGACTGAATTGATGGGATGCTTTCTATGGTGGACAATCTAGTGGGCAGCAGAAGAGACTGGGTGTCTGGGAGGGAAACGAGGGGTCCCTGCGATGGAAAGTGTCTACTAAAGGACTTGAAGCAAGGAGAGTGAATAGTGACCTTCTAGGTTTGTTTCACCTTAATTGGGTCTAAAGTGCAATGAGTCACCTTGATTAATGTCTACCCAGAAACCAAGATCTTCCACGAAACCTAAACAAACAGATCAGTCTAGAACTGATCAGACTTTAAATGTGGAATAATGTACAAATGGAGTCCAGGCAAAACAACATGTACTGGGTTGTCAAAAAAATCATGATGGATTTTTGCATAGAAAAATATGTCATGACTTTTCTGCAACCCAATATTTCCTAACTAGCAAGTTTTCCTAGGTCATAACTGCTCACTGTCTCAGAACAGCGAGGTTATTAAACAGTAAATATGAACGAGGTCAAGTTCGCATTGCACATGATAAAATACCAAGAAATTGAGATTCAGGCTGGGAGAGAGTATTGTTATTTGTCTTGGAGATTTACCTGCTGCATGGTGCCTGAATAGATAGATTCTTAACTTGATTAATTTGAAACCTAAGCCCTGGATTTTCAACTATGGCAACTTAAATCATTTACTGAAAAGAAAAACATTTCTTCAAGCTTTGTGTCTTTCTTAGTTATGGATCACCTTCTGGGGTCAATTCTGAAAGCGATTTACAATCATTTGTCTCTGGACTCCGATTCACAGCAGCACGTGTCAGGTGGGTAATTCTCCCAGCCTGGTCATCAAAGCAAGCCTTACACTTCCAAGGTGGCTCCTGCTCTGTAAGCATTTATTTATGTGATTTTGCCTGTCATGTCGATTCAGGGAGGGAGCCTAGCCAATGAGGACAGTCTCCCCTTCAGCTTTTAATTACTGTAGGCCTAGAGATGAATGAAAGTCCTTGGTGAGTGGACATAAAGGGCCGGGGTCACAAAAGGAAGGTTGCCTGAACTGTCAGCTTCATCTCTGGACCTGATAAGCTGCAGGCCAAGTTGAAAAGAAAGTCACGGAGCTTGGTCAGCAGGCTAAGGCCGCCAGCATCAGCATTAAGCTAATGAGACAGAGACAAATTAACACCATTTTCAGGATCAACAGCTGTCCTTGGTCTTCCTGCTCATAACTGGCTTCATGTTTTCCTGGGGCTGCTGCAGGTGCAGATCTGGGAGGAGAGAGAAAATGAGATTTGACTAAGAGATGTCCCAGGTGCCCTGATAGGGTGGGTTGCCCCAGAAGCTGTCTCTTTGTACTCAAATTGTGCATGAGTGCAGGAAGATATCGGCAGAGTCAAGATGATCGAAGGGAGGACTGATTCAAAACAGAAAAGAATAAATCAGGAAACTGGAAACAAAGTTGCACAATGGATAGGAAACTAAGACAAGATAGCAAGAGTGATATATGATAATAGAAATAAAATAAGTAAGGGGTGGGGGAAATGCAGAAAATGAAACACATAGGAGCTTTAGAATAGATGAGGGGGGATGTCAAACCAGACAAAAAAGAGAACTATAGAAGACATTGCAAGCAAAAAAATTAGGTGGGAAATATGCACAAATATCATATCTATATCTATCTCTCTATATATACATAAACACACACATATATATGCATATTATTTAAAGCTTATTTCTTCCAGAAGTGAGAAGCACGGGGTGGGGGGAGGGATGGAGAGAGAGAGAGAGAGAGGGCACCTAAATAGGGTTTTGACAGCATGATTCAACCTGAGCTTCAGCCAGACCTGAATCATGGACAAGTGTGTTCCCAGAGTACTCAGAGAGGTCTCAGATGCAAGCCTGAAGCCTTCCCCTATGAGTTCTTCTCACAGAGCATATTTTCCCTCTGTGCCACCATTCAGCCCCAATATATATTTGTAATATGTATTCACCATAATAGAACTACTGTATAGCATAGAAAGTTAAAATCCTCTATAACTTCCACCTATATACCTCCCTTCAAAAAAGAAAAAAGAAAAGAAAAGAAAAGAAAAAAGAAAAGAAAAGAAAAGAAAAGAAAAGAAAAGAAAAGAAAAGAAAAGAAAAGAAAAGAAACCACTGTTGGGACCAGCAAATGGTGTTATGGTTGCATCGCTGGACTTCCACATAGTCAAGCAGGGTTCGAGTCCTGGACCGGGTCCTTAAAACTCATGCTAGGAGTGTGTGTGTGTGTGTACCCAAAATCCCAAGAGGAGAATGAAGGAGAAGGGATAGAGGCATGGCCATCCCCTCTAGGGGGTGATTGCTTGCATTCTGTCTCGATCTCTGTCTTTCTGGCAAGCTCACATACCCTATAGCAAAAATATCTCTCAAACCAAACTACACAAAATCAAACCAAACGAAACGAAACGAAACCAAACCAAAACAAAACACTCTTAACAGTTTGGTGAGGATTCTACCAGGCTTGTTTGTTTTCTTTATATAGGTATATACATGTAGAAATTACTAGCTGAAGAACAGATAAAGGGGATGAGGCTGGAGGGAAAAGTGTTGAGAGGTGAGTTTGGTCTGGAGTGAGTTTGGTCTGAGTTAGCAGATCCTGCCAGGACCTTGTGACCTTCCTGTGCAAGTTGGCAGTTCTGGCAACCCGGCTTGGCTGAAAGCACTCTTTCACATCAAGAGTCTATGGAAGCTCTCAGGGCAGGATGAAAGTGCTGAGGAGATATTTCATTTATGAAATATCTATAGTGCTGCTTTAATATTCAGTAACCAAAGAGTGTCAGTTGCTGCCCCAGAAGCAACCTTTAATAGTGTAGGATGGATATGGTGGGATAACTGTCCAACTTCCTATCCCTTCAGGGGGACCATTCTGAGTCATGTTCCACACAGTTTCACATAAGGTCTTGAGTAAGAGTCTATCCCAGTTGTCCACAATGGTCACCTCCTTATTAATGTCCCTTTCTTATTTTTTCTTCCTTTCCTGTCTTATGTTTCACTTCTAAAACAAAACAAAAATAAGACAAAACCGAACAATTTGCAGGTCAAATTCTTGACTTAGGATCTTCTTGGAGAAAACCCAAGCTGAGATAGCACTTTAGACAGCAACAGTGAGCATGGGGAAGGAGGACAGATCCACGATGACTTAGAAGGTAGAGGGTGCATGGTTTGCTCAGGCAAAGGGCAAGGAGATGGAGCGAGAAAGAAGGGTATAGCACAGTTGACTGAGGTTTCTGGCTTACATGATTGGTTAAATGGTGATTGCAGTAACCAAAGTAGGTTTTCTTGAGGAATGAAGCTCAGGAATAGATTATATTGTTGATTTGGGCCATGTTGAGGTGACTACAGGAAAGGCACCCAGTAGCTTTTTCCAAACTGAAGATGTGCATACTATAACCTTCTTGGATAGGTACAATGTACATTAGCACCAGAAAGAAAGGAAGAAAGGAAGATTTATGAAATATCTGTAGTGCTGCTTGAGTGTGCAGCAACCAAAGAGTGTTGGTTGCTTCAGAGCAGTCATCTTAGATGGTGACAGCTTTATTACAATCATGTTACCAGTGCTCAGATATTTTGCTGGCTCACTCTTGGACTTGTCTTCATAGGTATCATTTCACTATCCTTTTATGATAGCCCACTGTCAGTGTTTGAGATAGACATACATTTTAAAAGACATTCAATAGCAATGTAAAGAATATGTCTTGGTATGTGATTGGCTTATCATGCCAACAAATATTATCAGAGACAAACCATGAAGGTTTGAAACTGATTCATATTTGAATACAAATCTTTATTTATTTATTTATTTATTTATTTGAGAGGTTTTTGCTATAGGGCGCATGCACTTGCCAGGAAGACAGAGAGAGACAGAGAGACAGAAAGCGAGAAATCACCCCCACCAGAGGGAATGGCCACGCCACAATCCCTTCTCCTTCATTCTCCTCTCAGGATCCTGGGCACGCTCACACACACGCCCGGCATGAGTTTAATCCACTGGATCTGGGAGTCAAACCATGGTCGACTACATGGGAGTCCAGCGACATAGCCATTACGCTAACTGCTGGTCCCTGAATAAATAAATTTTGACCCAGTTTTTCTTTTTAAAGATTAACTTAGACATTGCTTTATAGTTCTACTTCAGAGAGGGTGAGTGAAAAGATAAGATAATGGAAAATGAAAATGTAGATGCAGAAGGACTTCGGGCTGAAGATTTTGGAAAGAGAAAGGATAAAATGAGAAAACAGCAAAAAGCACATGAGGATTAATTGCAGGGATAAGAAAATGGGAGAAAGGTGACAGAACGAATGAGGTAATGGGTAAAATGAGATGAAGAATGGACAAGGCATGAGGAAATGTAACAAATGAGATAGAGAATAAAGTAGTGAATGAGAGAAAAGATTACACAGTCAATTAGAGATGTTCATTTTATGGGCAAGGAAATGAGGAAATGGAAAGGAATATTAATAAAATTAATCACGGCAACCAAAGCTGTAGGAAAATGGATAATGAGAGACTAAATGAGCAGGAAAAAATGGTGAAAAAATGAAAAATAAAAAATGGAAGGAAAAAAAAAAGGCTCCAAATGATTGAGTGATTGAAATCATGAAGATAGCAATGGAGGGGAAAAAAAAGGCAGCCTAAATATGGAAA
Source organism: Tupaia belangeri chinensis (assembly GCF_000334495.1). Classification (NCBI taxonomy): domain Eukaryota; kingdom Metazoa; phylum Chordata; class Mammalia; order Scandentia; family Tupaiidae; genus Tupaia; species Tupaia belangeri. The sequence continues at coordinate 2,865,928 of NW_006199822.1, forward strand.
TAAAATTAAATTAGGAGAATGAAGGACCATCCAATGAGGAAGTAGCAGAATGTGAGAAAAGAGGTCTGTCATGGAGAAATGAAAAGAATACTTTTTTCTAAATGAATCAAAACCTCCATGGAGAAATGAAAAGAAGAATACTTTTTTCTAAATGAATCAAAACCTTGTGTAAATTTCTGAAGTTTTCTCATGGAGTGGTCTCCTTGTTTCTCCAGCCAGAAGGTTGGGTAGTTCTGGGGAGGACAAGGACCAGGGATTCTGGAGGCAGAGTAGAAAAGCAGCCAGGGAAGACAAAAATCACTAAATTGCACAGATGCAGCCAAAGATAATCTCTACTTAAAGGTCCTCCAAGAAAGATAAATACTCTCAACCTTATACTTGCTATGCCATTTTAATTTGTCAACATATTTCTCTCCCTTGACCTAAATTGTACATTAAAGGAATTAAATAAGACACGTGAGTTTTGTTATTATCCTCTTGAAGGTCAAAAATAAAATAACTGTAATGTGGTGATTCCTAAATGTCCCCTAAATATTTTCAAGTTGGCACATGACTATCCATTCAGCGAGCATTTCTCAGTCTCCCTTGCAGTAGATGTAGTCATGTGACTCTTTGGACCAAGAAGCTATAAGCAGAACCACCACTGGGTCCTGCCCTCAAAACTATTAGTTATACATTCTTTCTTCCTTACCATATGCCTGGGAGAGGGCAAAGGTGGGAGTTACAATGACTTCAACCCAACAATGAAAGACACATCTTGGGAGGGGGTAGACTGAGGAGAGGCAAGCTGCACAAACCTATCATATCTATACCTCTTGTATTTGGATTTTTGTGTGGGAAGGAGAGTCTCTCTTAAGTGATTGCAATTTGAGTTTTTTTTTTTTTTAATTTTTTTATTGGCTTAGCCAGTGCTCTTAACTTACACATTAACTGATCTTGGAATTTAAAGATATCACTGACTGCTTATTAATATGCTTGTATATATATATATATACATACATACAATATCTAAATATAAAGGGACTTTAAAATGTGGAAAAATTAAATTAAGAGATAAAAATAATATCTGTAAACTTTATTACACAATGTAAGCTTTACTAAGTTCAAGATACTTTAGTAGGTAATAATACCAGCCATTTATCCCATTCCTAAATAGCTGAAAGTCGTAGGAATTTAACCATGTCAATAAAGTCTTTTTTGTATTATTAATGGATGAAAAATGCCCTTTAAAGGGCATTTTAAAGAAAAAAAAAGATTAGGGAACAAAAAGAAGTCAGAAGGAGCCACACTGGGACTGTAAGAGGGATGCCTAATGATTTTCCATCTTACAAAATTGCCCTTGTTTGATGAGGGGAATGAGAATGAGCACTGTCATGGTGGAGAAGGACTCTCTCTGCTGAAACTTTTCTGAGCATTTTTCTGCTAAAACTTTGGCTAACTTTTGCCTATTTTCTCATAATAAACAGATGTTATTATTGTTTGGCCCTCCAAAAAGTCAACAGGCAAAATACCTTGAGTGTCCTCAAAACCTGTTGCCATGACCTTTGCTCTTGACCTAGCTGCTTTTGCTCTGACTAAACCACTCCCACCTCCTGGTCGCTCCTCAAAACCTACCTTCCAGAACTAAAGTGTGCAATGGAAACAGATGTGTGAGTAGATTAGGAAGTTGGCCTATGCATGGGAACAGGGTAGAGAGAGAGAACTGGCTGCCGCTGTTGAGTAGGCAAGAACATGAACCCCACCAGAGATGACTGTGTTCAGAGGGGAAGCACGGAAAACACTGTTCTACTGGCAGCCAATGGAAGACAAGCATAAGCGGCTGTGACTTCCTCCACGCAGCTTCTCCTGTCTTCTTAAGAAGAAATTAAGCTAGTAAATGCTCATGGGTGTACTTTTTTCAAATCAGAGATCAAAGGTTATGGGAAAATCTGAATTTAGATTCTTGCTGTTATGTTTTAGATTTTTATTTATTTCTTTGATCACAACTAAATGCCTGCCTTCAGAAAATGCCAACATCTTTGACAAATTGAGCCTTCCCAAACCTGAAAATATAAAATAATTATTTTCACAAGAAGTCTTTCCATTTTGCATTATAAACAAGAGGAATGGCTATAAAAATCACACCATTCCTTTTTGTTGTGATAAATGGATTTTCCCTGCCAGCTCATACTTAGCAGCTACTAAACTGTTTCTCTGACATACTTCTATCCTCAAGTCCCATTCTACTTGCTGAATAGTCATGGAAGAAAAAGGTCCTCTTATGAAGACTAGAGCTCATGGAAGCAAATGTTCCAGAGAGGTAAAAAAGAAAGGGATTCAGAGTGATCCTATGGATTTGACCATTATAAAGTTAGGCAACTTTCATGGGAGCATATTAGGGGAAAGCAAGTCCAACATATAAAGCAAAAGGTTGATGGGAGTATTGCGGGAAGTAAGGAAGTAGAGACAGTGAGCGTAACTACTTTTAAAGCTAATCTTTGAAGGGAACTAGGGAGAGGGAAAAGAGGGCAGGGAGAGGGTTCTTATCATTTCTTTTAAAAATAGAATCTTGAGCATGTGTTATAAGCTAGGGAGAGTCAGTGTGAAAGAATTGTTTGAGGATTAGAAAGACAGAGGTTAATTGATGGGGACATCACCACAACAGAGGGCTGTGGGATTGATTTTGGACAAGAAGAGGCTATATCTTTTTTTAATTACCTGACATCTTTTATAGAATTGATTGATTATAGTCAAATCAATGTGGAAAAGTACTGTAGAAGACCCAAATATTGTGGTTATCTTTATTTCTAAATTTTATTTTAAATCAGAGTAATATATGCACTCAGAAAAAAGGACCTGAATGTGCTTGGAATAAAAATGAATAATCTGCTTCGCTTTGCAACATCCCCAACCTACCTCCAAACACACTCGGTTTTCACCATTTTGACTCACTTGTTTTTAATTCATTTTGTATTTATATACATCATTTTATCTGAATAGCATGTCTATATCACCATTTCCTAGTTTATCAAGTATATACTGCTTATTGGCTTTTTATTGTGACAGATGAGGATTTAGATGACTTGAATTGTTCATACCTTCCATAGCCCTCTCATACAAAATTCTTTCAGTGTTTGTTTTTCCTCTTAATACATTTAAATACAATTCTCAAGACTTCCTTTCTTTCTCCCTTCCTCCCTTTCTTCTTTCCCTCCCCCATCATTTCACAACTATCTATTGACTGCCTGGGATGTGGCTTATCCTTCTGTAGGGGCTGTGAATATAGCAACAAAAAACTAAACAGGGTCTTCGTTCTCATGGAGCTCTGGTTAGAATCATGGGAGATGGGCAGTAAGTGTGCAGACAAATTGTAGACTGTCTTGATTTCCTGTTTTGTCCAATGGGATGTAAGCATCTCCACCTTTTTCCTCACCCTTGTATCCTATTTGTCCATTTTCCAACTTCACCATTTGTATTTTAAATTTACATTGCGAGACCATTATGAAAAACATAACATTTTTGAGATTTTATTTCTAGTTGATACTAAAAGATAAAAATCAAGAAATAGTGTGGTCACTGTTCTGTTTAAATAAGTACTGTTCACAGCACAGCCAGGTAGTCACAGTGATGGTACTTACTGTCCTGGGCAATATCTGCTAGCACTCAAGTGCTGAAGCCGCACTACCAAGGTTTGATCTTGGTTCTGGCTCTTGCTAGATATAGACCTTTGGCAAGTTTTTAAAAACTTCTCTGCACCTCAGTTTCATCATTTGTAAAACAGCAATAATAGCAGTACCTATCTCTGAATTGTAATGAAGATTAGAGGGCTAATATACATAAAGTGTGTAGAATAGTGCCTACTCCATAGTAAGTTTTGTAAGTGTTACCTATTATTAACGTGACAGTTTTTCTTTTCTTTTCCACCCTCTTTGTTTTTCAGTGTCTTCTTTATCATCTTCTTAAGTAATTTCACATTCTTGAAGATAGCATTAAATCCCTTGGATACTCATTTCTCCCAAGCCCCTGTCTCCTACAGTTCTTTATCCTTCTGTTACAAATGAGACTTCTTGTTCTTTACATCAGCTACACAGTGTCTCATTCTAATCTTCCTCCACTGCTTCCCTGAGTTGGATGCCCTGTAGGCCAGATCCAATGTAAACTAGAACAGACCACAAAGACCAGTCTAGGTTCGAAGAATGGGAAGATGACATTCTGGAATTGGACAAGATTATTTTGTCATTAGGTTAGTATCCTTCAAAGGATGCCCATGATATTAAGGCTCTAAAATGATGTCAGTGAACGCAATGCTCCCCACTCTCCCTACTCCCCACCTTAGAACTTCTCTTGTTCTCATAAGAGTTGAAAGTTCAGTGGTCCCAGCACCCAGGCAAACAAAGATTGTTCTTAGGAAACCCAAAACTGTAGGCCGTTTCCCTTGGTCAAGACATCCTTCCTCCTTGTTTACCTGCTTGCCTGCCTTCCTTCCTTGTTCCACAAATATCTATTGAAAGTCTGATATGTACCTTGTACTCCTGCAGGGACTAAGAATACAGCAATGAAAAACTAAGCAATGTCTTTGTTCTCATGGGGCTGACATAAGAGTTTTGGGAGTGGTGTGTGTATTTATAGGAAGTGACAGGGCCTGTTAATCCATGTTATCTGAATTTAACATTGGGTTCTATGATGAAAAAAGCTTGGTAGGGTCAACCAGGTGGCATGGTGGTTAGGGCATCTGCATCCCACATGGCCAACTGTGTGGTTTGAGTTCCAGATACAGCAGCTGGAAAACACACTGGACAGGCATTTGTATGTGTGCCCACAAATCCTGAGAGGAGAGGAGAGGAGAAGGTTGCAGCATGGTCATCTCCCCTAGGGGGTGATTTCTGATTTTCTTTCTCCCTCTCTGCCTCTCTCTGGCAAGTATACACACTCTATAGTAAACTAAAATAAATAAAGTAAAACAGATTTACTTTTAAAAAATAGCTTGGCGTGAGTCCTCATTTCTATGTTTTGCTTTTTTCTGTATCACTGAGACCTTTTGAAGTTTCAGTCCAGTCTCTTCCTTCTAGGTTTACCTCTCTTCTGTTTTTGTTCTGGATCACATCAATAATTTTGCTAAGATTACTGTTTCCCAAGTTTCGCATGTTTAAAAATGCTTGTATTCTCTCCTCCCATTTGGTCGATAATTTGGCTAGGTATATAATTGTAGATGAAATTATTTTCTATCAAAAGTTTTGAGGCCTTTCTCCATTGCCTTTTAACCTGATGAGAAACCCTGAAGCCATTGTGAGTTTTGCTTCTTTGTACATGACCTATGAAAGCTTCTTTAGGGATTCTTTGCAAATCCTCTTTTTAAATTTTTTTTACAAGAACTATTTATTAAATTTTATTTGTTATTACTATTATTTTAAATTTGCTGCAGGTAAGATGTACTCACCAGGGAGAGAGAAAGTGAGAAAGCAAGCCACCGGGTCTGGTGACTCCAACCATGGTTGGCCTTGTGCGAGTCCAGCACCTTAATCGCCACACCACCTGTTGGACACTCAAATACTCTCTTTATAGTCAATGTCCTGAGATTTCACAATTTATTGTGAATGTCTTTATTTTATTCATATGATTTCTGGTAGATTCTCTAAACATGAAGATCCACATTTTTTAGATTTATTATTTAATATTTTTTCTCTCCTCTTTTTGTTCTCCTAGTAGTCTAATCTCCTAAGTTAATATCCTATAGCTTTGATCTACTTTTTATATTTTCCATCTCTTTTTTTCATAATTCTACCTGGAAGATTGTTTTATTTTTGAACTCCTTTACTTAACTATTTCACTAATTATAATTTTTATATCTAAGATTTCTTTACTTTTCTCTATTTCTTTTTCATAATGTTCTGTTTGGAAGAGAGTTTTGCTATAGGGCTCATGTGCTTGCTAGAAAAACAGAGACAGAGAGACAGAAAGTGAAAAACCACCCCCCAGGGAGGTAGCCATGCTGCAATCCCTTCTCCTCCATTCTCCTCTTGGGATCTTGGGCATGCACACACAGGTGCCTGGCGTGAGTTTAAGCCACTGGGTCTGAAACTCAAACTATGGTAGACTACATGGGAGTCCAGCGACATAGCCGTTATGCTAACTGCTGGTCCCAATCAATTTTTTCTTTAAGTTCTCTTTTGTTTCTTCTTTGTTATATTTTTTTCTGCTATTATATTTTTTCCCTTTGTTTTTCTTTGTCCATTTCTTTCAAGTCAAAAGCTTTTTAAAAAATGTCTCATAGTTCTTAGCCATCAATTGTTAACCAAGAACATGAGATAAAGCAGGTTATTGATTGGCTATCCTTTTTAGGGTGATCAGGCACGAATATGGCACTTATCTGGGGTGCTCTCTAAATGTTAGAATTCAGAAGACTTTGCCCTGTAGCCATTTATTTCTGCAAAGAAAAATCTTCCAATTGGCCTGAGGTGGAGCAGATTATGTGAAAACTCCATGGTTCTAAATTTTAATTGGAAGTGTTAGTAATTGTCCTATCTTCTAACTGTAATTTCTTTTTAAAATACAGAGAATCTTGGTTTTCGAGAACACAGGGGATTTTAGAATTAGATCTGCTTCTGCTTTTGTACCCTAGAGTCCTTGTTACACATAGCAGCCAGTGTGTTCTTTTTTAAAAATAAGCTATTAAGTTTAGAACAATTTTAGATATACAAAAAAGTTGTGAAGATAGCACAGTAAGTTCCCATCTTTCCAACACCCAATTTCCTTTATTACTAATATTTTACGTTCATGTGGTACATCTAACTAATGAACCAACACTAGTACATTATTATTATTATTTTGAGAGATTTTTGCTATAGGACACATGTGCTTGCTAGAGAGACAGAGAGACAGAAAGTGAGAAATTACCCCCTGGGGTGATGGTAACACTGCAATCTATTCTCCTCTATTCTCCTCTTGGAATTTGGGGCACTTGCGCACATACCCAGTGTGAGTTTTTTGTTTGTTTGTTTGTTTGGGGTTTTTTTTTTTTTAGAGTTTTTTTTTTTTTTTTTTGCTATAGGGCACGTGCGCTCGCCAGACAGACAGAGAAAGACAGAGAGACAGAAAGCGAGAAATCACCCCCCAGGGGAGATGGTCACATCGCAATCCCTTCTCCTTCATTCTCCTCTCGGGATCTTGGGCACGCACACACACGCGCTTGGCATGAGTTTTAAGTCACCGGGTCTGAGACGCGAACCGCAGTTGACTACATGGGAATCCAGCGACATAGCCATTACGCTAACTGCTGGTCCCCCCAGTGTGAGTTTTAAGCCACTGGGTCTGTGACTTGAACTGCAGACAATTACATGGGAGTCCAGTGACATAACCATTATACCGCCTGCTGGTCTCAGTACATTATTAATCACAGTCCATACTTTACTCCAAATCCTTAGTTTTTACCTAACGCCCTTTCTTGATACCAGCATCCCCTCTTACATTTAGTTACCATTTCTCCTCAAAATATTTTGGCTGCATTGGTTTCTTAGGCTTTTTGGTGACCTTTAGACATACTGGTCAGAGACTATAGTATTTGGCAGAATGTTCTTCAATTGGGATTTATCCGATTATTTCACTGGGATATGAATTTTGGGGAGGAAGACTACAGACATAAAATATCATTGTACTTAGATCAAGAGTAAATACTATCAACATGACTTATCACTGTGGACATTGACCTTCATCACCTGGCTAGGTAGTATATACAGGCTTCCCTGTGTATAGTTAACGTAATCTTCCTTTCGGTACTGTACTCTTGGAAAGGAAGTCATTATGTGCAGTCCACACTTGAGAAAGAGGTTGTACTCCACCTCTTTGAGGGCAAAGTATCTGCCGCATAAATTCTGAGGGAATTGTTCTGCACAGAATGCTCTTTAAAAAAGAGTAATTAGATTATTTCGAGCCATGATTTAAACACTGTGATGACCTCAGCTTTCTTAGAATAAAATACAAACTTCTTACCATGGGCCATACCCTCTGCCAGCTGGTCCCCACTTTGTAGTCACCATGGTCTGTGGCCCTGTGTAAGAGGCTCCTACTTCTTACTGGGGCCACCTACCAGGCTCAGTATGATCTGCCCCAATCTTCCTCTCTGACGCCATTGCATTCCATTCTCCTCTCTCACTATGCTCAGTCACACTGGCTTACTCTCTTTCTCTCACTCTTTAAAATTTTATAGTTTATTTATATTTAATTGTTGTACATCTTTTTGGTATCCTTTCTATTTCTTAAAAATGCCAAGCACATTCTCATCTTAATGCTTTCACCCTCGCTATTGCCTTCTATTTTTGCAGGGCTAGTTCTTTCTTGTCATTGAGGTCTTAGAGAAAGTACTCCTGACCATAAAATCTAAGCCAGCCCCAATTTACTTTCTATCAAAACACCTTATTTCACTCATGTTGTTAATTTTCATATTCTTAGTAATTTCAGCTCGGGTTTGTTTTTGTCTACCTCCGCCCGTATATTGTAGAATGCTTACACGGTATGAGAATGTTTTTTGCTTGTTTTGCTGTAATACTCAGAATGGTGCCTGATATAGTAGCTGTGAACAAACGAATGGTTTCATTTACCTTCCTCTGGAGGCCGATGGAGAGAGCAGATAATGAAAATATGAAGCCAATCTACCATTTTGAATCAGAAATTCCTGCAATTACGTTTGAGTAATTATAAAAGGATTGATTCTGATGATTAACTGAGAAATCAGTAGACAAAGGAAATACGGAATGCCCTTTTCACAGGGAAAGTCATTATGTGACATTGTCAGTAAAGCACAAAGCTTTCCACCGCCTGACTTTTCAGTTTATATTAGACTAAGTGAATCATAACTAAGTTGGGAGCTTCATTATATCTGCCTAGTTAAAAGCATTGTCACCTCCAGTGATGTCTTTTAAATAAAAAGCAAGTTTCCGTAACTTAAAATCCATATCGATATATTCCCTGGTCTGAGAGCAAGGTGGGTGGTCTGGGAATGAACCAAACTTATCTCTACTTTCTCCTTAGCTGAACATAGCAGCAAGGCTTTCAGTAGCCCAAGTCAAACTCTCCAGGCATAAAAATCAGTCTTAGAGCTTCACTGATCAACATCAATGGGCTCTCTCTTCTCTTTTGAGAATGTAGCCATTGAGAATGTAGGGGCTGGTAAGTGGCGTTGTGGCTAAGGTTACTGAACTCCCACATGGCTGACCATGGTTCGAGTCCTGGACCTGGCAGCTTATATTCTTGCTTTCTCTCTTTCTCTATTCCTCTCTGGCCAAATTAAAATAAATAATGTATAACTAAAATTAAATAAAGTGATTAAAAAAAAGAATATAGCTAGATGGGCTAGTAAAAGAAAAAGGAATCTCTGTTATTCACAATAAATAGATATGTAGATAGACTGTCATTAGTTAAAAGAGAGAATAAAGGATACTTTGCAAATTGGTCCTGAATATATAGCATAGGTTTGGTATTATCTAAGCTTACCAGTACATATACATTATGCATTCAGAATTATGTATTTGTGTTCTGCTCACCATACCAGGCACTGTGCTCTAAGCTTTACCTGCTTATCTGATATAACAAGGATCTCCAGTTGCCATCAGTATTTTCCTTGAAACTCACTTGTAGTGTCTTTCTCCATCGGTTCTAGACTTACCAACTATACCATAAATCATTCTTGCTATGTATCGTTAAGGACCTTGTCACTCTTGAGATCCCATAATTTTCTATCACCACCTGAATATGGGATTCTTTCATTGTTTAGTGTTAATTATTTCATTTCATTTATCCATGTTATTAGTATTTTGTTGCTTATTCTTATATATTATTTATTTTATTATTGCTGGATGATTCAATCCTGCATAGCATTTTACACTTGCTACTGAAGTATGGTCCATGGGCCACATGTTTGCATCACTTGAGAGCTTGTTAGAAATGCAAAAGGTTCAGTGCCACTATTGACCTAGTGACTCAGTGTCTGTATTTTACCAAGATCTTGGGTGATCCATGTGCACATTAAAGTCTGAGGTGCCCTGCTTTAATCTATCAGAACTGCTCCCTACCCTGTGGTGCAGAAGGCACACAGGATAACAGGCCTCTGAGGTTCCTAAGCCTCCATAGGCTTGGTTCTGAAGCCTTCCCATATCCTCTTGATTTCTGGCCCCATGGCTTGTCTTTCTTTATGAACCTCACTCTTAATATTTGACATCTGTCACTACTTCTATGGTTTTGGCCTTTTCTTCCCTCCTTAAATAAAATGGGTGTTCTTCTTCTGGTTCTTCCACTGACAGGAGAAGTGATACATGTGAGAAGGCAAGAGAGTTTAGGGAACATCAGAAAGGTGAGGAGCAGAAATCTTTGTGAAGCATCCCAGCTAAAGTTTAGAAAACTACAACATTCCAAGGACCAGATGGTGGTACAGGGTTAATGCCACTGGACCCAGATGGAATATCCTGGGTTCATGTCCCAAGACCTTTCTGAACACTCTGGTTATGTGTGCTGATTGCGACTGGGCATTGATCACAATGTAGAGACTGTGCTAGGAATGATGCTCTCTCTCTACATATGTGTATGTGCGTGTTTGTGTATATATATATATATATGTATATATATATATAATTACATATATAATATATGTGTGTGATAATTATTATTTTTAAGAAAGCTACAACATTCTTGACATCCAAAAGAAAAGAAAATGTGGGTCTTCAGGAATCACGGTTACACCAGAGTCCTCATCCGCAGTTATTTATAGACATTATACCAGTGCTCTCTTGTCTGTTTCAGCTACCATCTGACTCAGTAATTGTCTCTTAAATCAAGTAGAGTGAGAGAAAGGATTTGATGGCTTAGTCTGGGACTAGTCCAGTCAGCTATGGTTCAGGTGAATTTATAACCCCACAACTAAGAGATTCTCTTTGTTGGGAAAGTAGTTGGGAAGATTAGCATCTCTAATACAATGCCTTAAGCCACATTGAGAAAGCTATATGCTGAGCTTTGGGGCAATCTTAGTTTTCTAGATCAGTTGACCCCATACTATATCTTCAGATTTCCTGGCTCACCAGGTCAAGATACCTACTGCTTAGATGTGCTTATGATTATACTGTGTGTATATAAAACATATTTTATCTTTAGTCACACTGGTATATCATTTCTTGAGATAGTGTCAAGCTAAAAAAGTCATATATAGGTCCAGCTGTAGTGGTGCAGATGGCAGGACATCACTGCAAGTACTAGTGCCACATGAAAGACCCAGGGTCAGATCCTAAGTGAACCTGAACAACCAGGAACATCCATACCTATGACTCTGCTGGGGGAAGGACTGCAGTGCAGCCAGACCTGTCAAGGGTGCACCTCTGTCTCTCATGTGAAAAAAATAAATAAAATAAAACAAAATAATTATATATAATATAAATAATCAATAGATAACCCTTGGAAGAATTTCAAATACATAAATTTAGCTTATTTTAGGTTTAATTCAGAAAATGTTGATATTCCAGTTTGAAAATTTTAAATGCGGGCTGGCAGGTAACATGGTGGGTAAGGTGCTGGACTCCCACATGTCTGACCACAGTTCAAGTCCCAAACCAGATAGCTTGCTTTCTCACTTACCCTTTCTCTCTCACTTTGTCTCTCTCTGGTCAGATTTAAATAAGAATAAAGATAATAAATAATAAAATTTAAAAAGTAATTTTTAAAAAAATTTTAAATAAAAGACAATTTTAAATCAGCACAATTCTGACTCAGTCTGTTTCAGTAGATGTCTTATTTAAAACCTTTGGTTTAGTGAAGAAAAACCCACATGGGTGTTTGGTTCAGAGTTCTGCAAATAAGGATGGTTGATTCCTGTTTATGTACACAGGATATTCAATGCGAGTTCTTGATTTGTATATAGTAACACAAACAGGCCTTAATTATAATTCTGTAAAAGGAAGAGAATAAAACTTAAAGCCTTTCCTGTTCTTCCTATTTACAGATTGGTTTACAAGCAAACTGTCTTAATTCATGGGTTTTGGTGATATTTTAGAACTCTTTCTAGTAATGGAGATGCCAAGTTGTCTTTGGTTGGTCAATTCCAGTATGTTTTTCTCATGGGACATTCTTCCATATAATTATCTGCCTTTCTTCCCATGACAATTTACTTTCTTAGCCTTGTGTACAACAAGATGGGAGAAAAATTGGTTACCGTCTTATGTCTATTGAGGAAATGAAGAAGGCCAAGCTTCTCAAGTCTAAGAGAATCACCTTTCAATGGAGTACAAACGTCTAACTGACAACAAAATATGTAACTAACTTGTCATCCGTTTGACATGTAGGTGGCCTCAGAAGCTGCAAATAGGAGTTGTAAGTTAACTTGATAGCCACACCTTAATATAATGTAGAACAATCTCAAGGAAGCCGCCCAAAACACATATAGCAAGCTGAAGACACATGAAGCTTTTGTCTTTATTGGAAAAATATTTCTCTACCTGAATGAGTTTCCAAGGAAGTGGTGACAATTGAGAACGACAAATCTAAGATGATGTAAACCTTCATTAGCAATATTATATACTTTTCCATATCTGTTAAGTGGATTCAGGGATAAGCACATGAGAAAAAAACTTACAGTGAAATAGAACTGAACTGACAGAATTCGTAACAATTTGGACAGAGGATTATATTTACCTTTGATTACTTACAAAGAAAAGGGAGACATTTTAAACAAAATTAATAGGACATCGAGAGTTTTAGGGGACATGTTTAATGGGCTTATGGAAATAAGCAGCTCTGGCTCTTCATGTTTGAATACAAATCTTTTTTTTTTTTTTCCCCCTTTGGAGAGGTTTTTGCTATATGCAAGCACTTGCCAGAAAGACAGAGAGAGACAGAGAGACAGAAAGTGAGAAATCACCTCCCAGTGGGGATGGCCATGCTGCCTGCTTCCCTGGCATGAGTTTAAGCCACCAGGTCTGGGACTCCAAATGCGGTCGACTACATGGGAGTCCAGTGACATAGCCATTACTCCAACTGCTAGTCCCTGAATACAAATCTTAAGTGCTCATTTTTTTATTTCCTGAAGTAACTGCGAGGAAATTGTTATTGTTAACGATGCACTGTAACACACTCTATGCTCAAAAGTTATAAAATAATCTAATTCAAGTTCTAATTCAAAGTAGTCTTCTCCCATCACTTTATTCATTTAGGTTTTACTAGACTGCTATTACAGAATAAAATGCTTGGGTATTATAGGGATGTGTGTATATGTATATATATATATATATATATATATATATATGTGTGTGTGTGTGTGTATATAATTTTAGAGAACACAGGCTTACTAATTGGGAGTATCTTTCCAGACTTACCTTCAAGGAGAATGGAATAAATGAACATATGTGGCAGGCTGGGTGTTTTTTTATATAGAGCCTGTTTGGATTTTGCAAACTAATATCACCTTCCAGTATTTTTCATGTGGTTTCTACACTTTGGAAAAGGGGCAGTGTCTAGTGTCTTAAAAACTAGCTTGGATTTATTGAGACTGGAGGGCAAAGATTATACAACGAAGCAGGTTTATTCAGAAGGATGCACAGCAAAGCTGATGGAAGTGGCATTTGCTGTCAAAGCCGTCAAGTGCTTCTCTGAGTTCGCTCTTTCCCCACCCTCATTCCCCCAGGAAGGCAGTTGTCCTCCTTTGCTACACAGGGGCCTACTGTGGTCAAGGCTGTCTCAGAGGACTGCAGTACTGCCTCTATTTTGACATGAGAGAAATCCTTCATGATCATTTTCATTCAAGTTTTACTTTAAAAGCCTGACTAGCAAGATTTCAGTTCAGTCAGCCTTAAGGGAGTCTCTTTAAAATGCTATTTATAGTGCATAATCAGCCTAATCCTATTTGCAAGTGCAGTATCATACATAATGAACCATTTGATTTGCAAATGTCCTAATACCATTAATCTGACAACTTTCATGCTAGGTCAGATTGCCTGAGAGGGCTGCTTTCACTAATAAAATCTCAAGATTAATGCTCTTGTAGTTTTAGTCATGTTGGTGTGGACTATAAGAAGGAGGATATTCTGGAAGAGAGAGTGTTCTCTGTATCCTTATGTTAGACCTTTGTCCCAGCTTGTTCAAGTCATCAAACGGTATAAGATTAGGTGTTAGATAACCAGCATCTGTTTCTGATTCAGCCCCTACTTGGCAGTGTTATTGTGGGCCAGTCAGTAACTTCCAAAGAGATTAGGCTAATTGTACCCTACATGATCCTCTTCTTCAGGGGAACCTCCCCAAACCTACTGAGTACCTCTCACTAATCTCCCACAGTTCTCCATGTGCATACTTCTACAATGTAACCTATGGCATTTCATCAAAATGATTTACTTACAATACGTTTTCCTGAGCACACACGTTCTATAAGGAAAGGAGTTGGATGTTACTTGTTTTCAGTCCTCAAGCATCTAGTAAGTGATCAGCCCATAGAAGGAAGATAGAGACTGGCTAGGCAGTTGACATTAGGGGAGCCATAATGAAATGGTGACAAAAAGGGGGTTATTAAAAACTCACCAGCTGAGTGCTACTCTTTGAGAACTTACATCCCCCACTTCCCTAACCTTTTCCCTACCAGGCCAAACCATTACAAACTTCCCTGTAGGACACACACAATAACAAGTAGAGTCAAATTGCAGAGCCTGTTAATTTTTTTAACTCCAGAATCTATCTAAGTCTGATGGACAATCCACACAATAGAAACTGTGATAGGCCCAAAATACGTGGCAAAAGGCCACACTTAGGGCCAAAGGACACCCATACCATGAGCCTAAATGATGTAAGAATTCATGTTACAATTAGTCAATGGTCTTTATGACCCAAAGCTTTTAGACAGAGTCTCCTGACCTTCATACCTACTCCAAAATTAGGAAACTGATGTTCCTCCATTGGATATTGGGCCCATGCACCCCAACTTCCAGGGTCGGTAGGAAATCAACACCCTTACTAATCAGAACTGAGCGAAGGTCTCTTCAAGCTATAAAAGCTCCCACAGTTTTTGCAAGGGGTAGTTTGTTTTAATGAGTATATTTTAACCCTTTTCTTCTCAAGTGATCTTGTGTAGTGCCAGGATTGAGAATCAGTGGTTTAAACCTTATTCAAGCAGCTATCTACTTATTTCTGTATATTGACGTATTTAAACTTCGTACAAAATGAATCAAACAGGTAATACATGTTCATTATGTGAAAAATGTAGAAAATACATATAAACAGGGAAGAAAAAAGTATCTGTAATTATACTATTCAGATCATTATTTTTTACATTTTGCTATATTCACATCATTTTCTCTAAGAAAAACACAGATTCTGTTTTGTAACTTGCTTTTTTCCACTCAGCAATACATTGTAAACATCTTTCTAAGTCAATAAAAACACTTCTTCACCACCGTTGATTAATTTTTCATGAATAGAACAACTGTGTGGTACATTTTTCAGCCTCTTTTTTTTTTTTAAGACCTAGATAAGGCACAATGTTCGATACATTTAGGATTTAGATTTGTTCTGAAAATAGTGTCTTAACATCTCAACCATGTTCCACAAAATGCATCTAATAAGGACTATTTTCTACTTTTTGAGTTATCTATATGTAGCTTTTTGTATGTAACTGGACACCTGAGGATGAAAGATCAGACCAGACTGAATGTCTGGTGGGCTAACATTAACCAAACTACTCTTCATCTTCTTTTAAAGTTTCTTTCTTTCTTTCTTCCATGAGTGAGAGAGACAGAAAGAGACACAGAGAGAGATGACATCCCCAGCAGGGTCTTGACACCACAACCAACCCCAGCCTCAGCCAGCCCCAGATTATGGGCGTATCCACCCCAGTGTATTCAGGGAGTCTCTGGATGAGAACCTGGACCCTTCCCAGGTGAATTAGTTTTGTAGCACAGCACATCTTCCCACTGCATCACCATCCAGCCTTTCAGCCTATTCTCAGATACAATATTTCCTTAGGAAATTGATCATAAATGGTTTGATTCCTGTAAATAGGAAATAAAAAAACATAGTACTCAAATATCAAATGGTAGAAATGGTTCTATGTGAAAATTATGTAATTACATTTTGAAAATAGATTATAAATAAATAAGCTTAGCGTTTAATCTAAATTATAGTCAAGAAACAGAACACTAGCAAGGCTCCAACCTAATTTTTTGCAAACAGTAAAAAAACAGTCATTTTTTAAAAATTGTATTTGTCTGTAGGGATTGTCATGATATCTAGATGTATCCTGAAGCTCCCAGAGATTCTGAATTGAGATACTTCTTCTCCCATGCAACTCCTCACTGCCCTGTAATGTTATCTGCATTTTCTAGTGTTATGATTCTCACTGACTCTAAGAGCTCACATTTTATTCATGATTATGTTTTTCCAACATTAAATCCACATTGAATATACTGTTTTGCTTGGTCATACCTGCTGTACAACTATGCAAAGCAAACTGATCACCATCTTGTCACTGTGCTTTATAAGTGGGCTCTGAGACATTCCTGAGTGGGCTCTGAGACAGTCCTGCTCCCCAGCTTTTCCATTCAGAAGCTGAGATAACATGTCTTTGGGGTTAAAAATATGAGGTCCCCTGAACTGTTATCTGAGACACATATAGTGACTCTACTCTTTGGAAGCATCCATTCAATAAGACAGGTGCAGCCAGGCCCTGTCTGAGTGGATAGGTCTCTGAACTTCACTGACAACTGAAAGGCATTCTAGACTGGCTTGAGCATCACCTTGAGGCGACTGGTTTCCTGGGTCTACTGGAAGAGCTTTCCTTCACATGGACGTATGGAGTTCAGTTCATTATTAGGACAGTGTGTTCATCTGTTCTCTTTTCTTTCCTTTTACTTGCCTTTTAGTTTTTTGAGTATATTCGCACCCATTCTTTGCCCATGTGTTTCATAACAAACTGATTCATTCATGAGCTCTCTTTTCTCCATGTGACTTGTCATTTGATTTAGGTAAAGTATCTGGCCCTCTTACTGTGAGGTTAAATTGTTTCCAGATATTGGGAAAACTAGATCACCTTTGTTGGTTTAGAATTGACAAGTCCCAAACAAAAATTCCAAAACCTCTGGAAACTACTTGCCAAGTTGAGACACTAGGACTAATATGACACATTAATACAGAGTGCATTTATCCTGGCCTCTCTGTCTCTCCAGACAGCACACATGCGCTTTGGCAAAAATCTCTTAAAAAATAAAATAAAATAAAATTTTTGTCAGAGGGCATGTGTACTTGCCAGAGACAGAGAAACAGAGAGGAAGGGAGAGGGAGGAGAAAGTATCCCACCCAAATGGTGCTACAATTCCTTCGTCATTTCTCTATTCTATTGGAATTATGGTAATAAATGCATGTGCACCCAGCATGGGTTTCAAGTCACCAGATTCAAGACTAAACTGCCTAGTGGCCATGGGGATCTGGTTCCCTTAACCACCAGCGTATTGGCCAGCCCTGAAAATATTTTTGCACCAAAATAAATTCACACCTTAATTTTATTTTTTCACAAACGTTTGAAGTACCCTAGTAACACCTGTTTTTGTTCTTTTAAAAGTGAATAATGTGGTTCTGGATGTTTCAGTTATATGGGTCATTTCACTCATCTGGAGAAAGCCCAGGATTTTTTTTTTTATAATGAACCTGCTTTTTAATTTTTCTAATTTTAATTTCCATTAAAAAGACAGTTTACTGGTAGCTCAAATACTTATGAGAGTACAAGATGGGTTTGAGATCATTGTGGAATGTATAATGAACACAAAAAGGTTGTAGAAAAGCATGCACGGTTTTTTTCTCTTTTTGTCATGTCTTACTGAGTGCAGCGATCATTCACTTTTTAGCCCGTCTTTTGTTGTTAATAACTCAGTCATATTTGCAGCCATTTACATGTTTTCAGACATTAGGTGTTCCATTTTGTTAGAGCATGGGAGATTTTTTACATTGGGAAATAAATGTGCCTTAAATACCATTTGCTAATTGTTTGACTTTAGTTGTTAAATAATCAGAGCAACACAAAGGTCTCTTTAGTGAATGAAGGATGAAACTGAACGCTAAGAAAGATGTTCACCCTGCTTTTTGGAAGACTAGACTATGTTTTCTAAGCATAGAGTAAACTACAGGTCTTTTCATTTTAAAAGTGATGTTACTAAATGGTTAGACATTTTAATCGAGTCAGAAACAGAATGAAGCAACAAGGAGTCATTTTAATTTTACAATTCAATGTGTGGGAGATAGGAAATAATATGTTCTTAGTTTTTAGTAAAAAAGAAAACGTTAGAAATACTTGGAAATAAAGCATTCTTTTCACA
Source organism: Tupaia belangeri chinensis (assembly GCF_000334495.1). Taxonomy (NCBI): domain Eukaryota; kingdom Metazoa; phylum Chordata; class Mammalia; order Scandentia; family Tupaiidae; genus Tupaia; species Tupaia belangeri. Next base: position 2,884,227 of record NW_006199822.1, read on the forward strand.
ATTCTTCACGCTAACTACTAACCTCCTACCAATTGAAATGATATCTCCAAGGCCTCTAGTGGTTTTTTTGGAGGATGGGACTTGGCTGACAGAATATAATGAAGGTCTTGTCTTGCTACTCTGCATTTTTACCTTGAATTTATTAGGTGTATGCTTTCCTTTTCTATAATACATTATGTACTCCCTCTAGTGTCAGAATTTGTATATGATCTGAAACTCAGTTTGACAAAGTGCTGCTATAAACATTAGAGTAAGGTTCGGGCTCCTAATTATGCCATATTTCAAAGATATTAAAGGCTATCTAATAATATGAAGAACACCCTTGTATGAAGTCGCCCTGGCTCAGAAAAGAACTCATATTTTAACCAGTGTTGGGAAGAGTCCTCTTCCAAGCTTTGTAACCCTCAGTCCCAAAGTGACTTATCCATAACCTTAGAAGTTTATAATAAAGCTTTAAATTCCTTTAACAATCTGAAGTATTTATTAAATTATAAAATCTGTAACAAGCACAACAAAACACATAACGACAGAACAAAACAAAAACTTGCCACAGATGAAAAACAACAACAACAACAAAAAACTTCTGCTGGAAAGTAAAGCCTATGGGAACATCATAAAAATGTGTTATTGTCAAGATTTTGCAGAAGTTCATTAGCTATTTCCTCCCAAGTCTCTTTCGAGCATGGGAAGTTAGATGGCGTTGTTTGTCTGTTTAAATCATATCACGTAAACATGGATCCCCTATTTCCTTTCCCTAACACAACTCTACTGGTTGTAGGTTCCCATCTCCTTCCTACACAGCCCAAAGCCCTGGAGGAAAGCTGACACCACCCCAGCTGCAGAGGTGGCCTTGAGTGACCTGAGGGTAATCTCATCCTTCTCCTCAGTGACTCCTCAGGAATAGGCATGTCACCCAATTCTGGCCAATAAGATGAGTCAAGGAGAATTCTCCAGTCTTCTGGGCAAGGTTCCAGAAGTGACACATGTGCTGATGTGAGGCATGGGGCTGCTACAGCCATTCTGTTACACAGTGTGACGATGAAGATGACACTGTCAGGGAGATTAGGGACAAGAAAATCATGACACAAGCTCCAAGAGAAATCAAGTCTGGAGCCCATCCTACTTCTGAGCTTTTAGTTATGGGAAGTGATATGTGCATTCTTATTAAAGCCAGTTTAATTTGAGATTTTTATTACTTGCAGCCAAAATGATCTCCAATCTTACAATTATTGTCATAATTAATTAAACAACTTTCTTAAAGACCCAATTATACGAAAACCCAGTTTTACATCTACTTTCTTGCCAATTCACACAGGAAAAAAAATCGTGTAGTACAATGGTCAGTTATGAGCTAACGTTATATTCATTATGTATGATTGGATAAAGTTTCCCAGAATATTGTGGCTTAAAATAATAATGATCATTTATTATCTCTCAGCGTTTCCGAGTCAGGGATTTGGAAACAGCCTAGCTAGGTGACTGCAGTCATCTGAAGGTTTGACTGGGACTGGAGGATCTGTTTCCAAGTTGGTGCTGGATGTTGATGGGAGGCCTCAGTTCCCTCCCTCTGGTGCTTCTCCACAGTTTGTTAAAGGTCCTTAGGCCATGACATCTGCATTATTTCCCATGGTTACTTCCCAGGACACCCAAAGTGAATGATTCATCCAAGAAAGTGAGAGGCAAGAAGAAGCTATTCCTGTTGATGACTTCTCCTCAGAAACCACTTGGGCCAGCAGGTGGTGTGGTGGTTAAGAGTGCTGGATTCTCACATGACCGACTGTGGTTCGAGTCCCAGACCTGGTGGCTTCTTTTTTGCTTACTTTCTCTCTCTCTCATCAAATTAAAATAAATAAGTAAATAAATAAAGTAAAATAATCCTTTAAAAAATTTTAAAAGAAACCACATAGCATCATTTTTACCACATTTTAATTATTAGAAGCAAATCTCTAAGTTCAGACTAATTCCAGAGGGAGGAAATACAAGAGGATCCACCTTTTTAAGAAAAATTTCTAAATGAGTAAGCCTTATTTTTAAGAACAATTTTAGGTTCAGAACAAAATCGAGTGGAAAGTACAGAGAAATCCAATATAACTTCTATCCCTATATATGCACAAATTACATTTGTTAGAATCAATAAATGTATATTGACATGGCACCCAAAGTCCATAGTTTATATTAGGGTTTACTTTGGGTATTATACTTTCTATAGGTTTGACAAATGTATAAAGACACTTGTTCACCCTTCATCATTGTACTATCATATAGAATAAATTCACTATCTTAAAAATTCTCTGTGTCTTGCCTATTCTTCCCTCCCTACCCCTTAACCCCTGAAAACCAGTGATCTTTTTACTGTATCCATAGTTTTGCTTTTTCTAAAATAACACACAGTTGGAATCATACAGTTCGTAGCATTTTTAGATTGACTTCTCTTACATAGTACTGTGCACTTAATGGGGCCAGCAGGTGGAATGGTGAAGGAGCTGGACTTATATGCAGCCAACCATGGTTCAAATCCTAGACCCGGTGACTTGAAACTCATGCTGGGCGCATGTGTGTGCATGCCTAAAGCCCCCCCCACCCCCGCTGAAGGGGGATTTCTCACTTTCTATCTCTCTATCTCTCTAGCAAGTTTACCTTTTGCAAATGAGTGAGAATATGCAGCATTCGCCTTTCAGTGTCTGGCTTATTTTACTTAGCGTTATTTCCTCCAGGCTTATTCATGTTGCCTCAAACTGATTCATCTTTTTTTTTTAATGTTTTAATAACATTCCACCGTGTGTGTGTGTGTGTGTGTGTGTGTCACATGTTTTTTATTCATTCATTTGTTGATGAACATTTAGGTCGATTCCATATCTTGGCTATTGTGAATAGTGTTGCAATAAACATGAAAATGTAAATATCTCTTTAATATACTGATTTTCTTTCCTTTGGGGATATAGGCAGTAGTTTGATTACTGGATCATAAATTAATTCTGTATTTAATATTTTGAGGACCCACCACTCAGTCTTCCATTATACCTGCACCAATTTATCAACAGTACATGAGAGTTACTGTTTCTCGGCATCCTAACCAGCATCAGTTTTTCTTTGTTTTGTTGATAATAGTCATTGTAACTTAAATGAAGTGATATCTCATTCTGGTTTTGATTTGCATTTTCCTGATGATCAGTGACACTGGATACTCTTTCATACATCTGTTTTCATATATTTGTATTCTTTTGAGAAATGTGTCTTCAGATTATTGCCCATTTTTGAATTAGATAATAATACTAATAATTTTTCTGCTAAGTTGTTTGAGTTCCTTGTCTATTCCAGTTATCCATTAGTTCACTGTTGGATGACTAGTTTGCAGTATTTTCTCCTGTTATGCAAGTTGTCATTTACTCTGTTGATTACTCTCTTTGCTTTGTAAAACTTTTTTGGTTGATGTAATCCCAATTGTCCATTTTTGTTTTTGTTGCTTGTGCTTTTGAAGTCTTCTAAAAAAAATAAAAACAAAATTAAACAAAAACTCTCTTTGCTCATATTAATGTCCTGCAGTATTGCCCTTATACTTTCTTCTAGTAATTTCATAGTTTTGATTTTTACATTTAATTCTTCAATCCATTTTGAGTTGATTTTTGCATATAATATAAGAGTGTTCTAGTTTCTTTCTTCTGCATATGGAAATCCAACTTTCCTAACACCATTTATTAAAGGACTTATACATTCTTTAATGGGTATTCTTGGCAACCTTATTGAAAAATAGTTAACTGTGAGTATGTAAATTTATTTCTTGGCCCTCTATTCTGTTCCATTGGCTTATGTATCTGTTTTTACCAGTACCATACTGTTTTAGTTACTATAGTTTTGCAGTATATTTTAAAGTCAGGTAGTGTGATTCCTCCATCTTAGTTCTTTTTTCACAGGATTATTTTGGTTATTTGGGGATTTTTTTTGTAGTTTGATACAAGTTTAATAATTTTTTTTCTAGTTCTGTAAAGAGAGTAGTTGGCTTTGTTGATAGGGATTGTATTAAATTTATATAGTCCTTTGGGTAGTATAGATATTTTAATATGCTTAATACTTCCAATCCATAGACATGGGGTGTCTTTTAATTTTTCTCGTGTCTTCTTAAAATTCTTTCATATGTATTTCATAGTTATTGTTATAGAGGTCTTTCATCTTCTTGGCTAAATTTATTCCTGTTTTTTATTGTAGCCATTATAATTGGGACTCCTTTCTTGATTTCTTTTTTAGCTAAATTTTAATTTTGGTACAAGAACACTACTAATTTTTGTATGTTGGTTTTGTATACTGCAACTTTACTGAATTTGCCAATTCTAAGTTTTTATGATGGAATTTAGATTTTCATTTTTTAGAGAGAGAGATTTTTGCTACAGGGTACATGTGCTCACTGGAGAGACAGAGAACAAGAAATCATACCCCAGGAGAGATTGCCATGCTGCAATCCCTTCTCTTCTAGTCTCCTCTTGGGGTCTTGGGCGTGTATGCACACATGGCAGGTGTGAGTTTTAAGCCACTAGGTCCAGGACTCAAACCATGGTTGACTCCGTGGGAGTCCAGGGACATAACCATTACACCATGTCTTGGCCTTAGAATCTAGATTTGTCTATGTTTTAGGGTACTTTGAAAAGTTTGTAGAGATTAAATAATGTATGAGCTTATTTTGGTGCACATTTTTTGCGCAATTTTTAAAAAATATATTCATAATTTTTCATAATATCTTTTAAGACACCTCATATGTTACTATGTCATCTCACACAGGCATGATTTGACTTCCTCCTTCCCTGTTTGTGTGGCCTTAATTTCTTTCTGCTCTCTAGTTGCTCATAACTAAGACCTCCAGTACTATATTAAATAAGAGTGGAGAAAATGGACATTCTTGTCTTATTTCAGCTTTTAGATGATGAGTTTTCAGCTTTATCTGTTGAAGCATTATTCAAAGTAATTCCTGGTATTAACAATAACTCAATAACTAAGTCATTGGTTACCCAACAACCAATGAATGGATTGAAAAAATATAGTACATATACACAATGGACTACTACTCAGCCGTAAAGAACAACAAAATCTTATCATTTAACAGAAAGTAGATGAATCTAAAAGATATAATGCTTAGTGAAATAAGCCAGAAAATGAAATACTATATATCCCTGCTTAATATACTCTGAATTTCCACACTCTATGATAGAAACTGAAGGACTTAAAAACATAGAAATAGAGACAGTAATGGTAGGTATTAGGAACTCCTTGGGGGAGGGTGGGTTGGGCATTCATGGAAAGATTCATAATGAACACAATATATGTAAATAAGGGAATGAGGTTAAGGGATGGTGTATCACAGTGGAGTGAAAATATGGACAATATAATACACATTTCCAAAAAACTAGAACTATTAACAAATACATACAACATGATGTAATGTTCAGTATTGAAGAAGATGACTACAGGTTTATGCTTCATTTGATTATTATACACTGTAAACTTGCTTTAAAAAATATATTGCATGGGGCCAGCAGTGGCATGGTAATTAAGACTCTGGATTCTCACATGGCCAATAATGGTTAGAGTTTGGACTCAGCAGCTTGAATATCATGCCAGGTTCATGTGCATGTGTGCCCAAAATCCCAAGAGGAGAATGGAGGAGAAGGAATTGTGGTGTGGCCATTTCTCCAGAGGATAACTTCCCACTTTCCTTCTGTCTCTGGTGAGCACATATGTCTTATGACAAAAACAAGTACAAAAACAAAAAACAAAAATAAAAACAAAAACAAATAAAAAGAAAACCATACTGTAGCCCACAAAGAAATACATTGATTATATATAAACCAGAAATAATTTTTTATTTATATGTTTTTATTATTATTCATGCATTAAATCACTATACATCATTTAGATTGTGAAGAGACTTTACCTAGCATAATATACACCTCAGTCTAGCCAAGTTGAGAACTCCATACACATCCTCATCAACAGATAATAAACCTTATCTGTGTCCCACAAGTGTCTTACCTCTCCATTTTCCCTCCAAATTTCCGATACTCTTCCTCTCTCACACTCTCT
>NW_006199822.1:2890621-2919752 GCF_000334495.1 Tupaia belangeri chinensis
CACTTTTCTGACTGAGTGCTCTCCTGTCCTTTGGGTAGATACCCAGGAGTGGAACTGCTGGATCATATGGTAGTTCTATTTAAAGGTCTTTGAGGAACTTCCATATCATTCTCCACAGTGGCTGGATCAATTTACATTTCCACCAACTGAGTAGGAGTGTTCCCTTTCACCACATCCCCTATGTAAAGAGATTTTATATTTTATTAAATACTTTTTTTTATTTTTTATTTATTTTTTTTTGAGAGATTTTCACTGTAGGGCGCGTGCGCTCGCCAGACAGACAGAGAGAGACATAGAGACAGAAAGCAAGAAATCACCCCCCAGGGGGGATGGTCCCTTCTCCTCCATTCTTCTCTCGGGATCTTGGGCACGCACGCACACGCACCTGGCGTGAGTTTTAAGCCAGCGGGTCTGGGACACGAACCGCGGTCGACTACGTGGGAGTCCAGCGACATAGCCATTACGCTAACTGCTTAAATACTTTTTATACATCAATTGAGAGGACCATAAATTTGTTCTCTCATTCTGTTGATGTGATGTATCACATTTCTTGGTTTACATATGCTGAATAATTCTTGCATCCCTGGATAAATCCTGCTTGATCATAGTGCATAATCTTTTTTTTTTTCCTCCAGAGAGGTTTTTGCTATGGGGCGTGTGCACTTGCTAGAGAGAGAGAGAGAGAGAGAGAGAGAGAGAGAGAGAGAAAGAGAGAAACAGAAAGTGAGAAATCATCCCCCAAGGAAGTATGCTCACACCACAATCCTTTTCCCTCTAGTGTATTCTTGGGATTTGGGGCATACACATTCACATACTCAGTGTGACTTTTAAGCCACCCGGTATGGGACTTAAACTATTGTCAACTACATGGGAGTCCAGCAACATAACCATTATGCCATCTGCTGGTGCTGGTGTCTAATCTTTTTGATGTGCTGTTGAATATGGTTTGTTAGTATTTTATTGAGGAGTTTGGCATTTATATTAATCAAGGATATTAGTCTATAGTTTTCTTTTTTTGTCATTGTGTCATTGTCTGGTCTGCTTTTGGTATCAGGGTAATGTTGGTCTCATAAATGAGTCTGGAAGGATTCCCTTCCCTTGAATATTTTGAAACAGTTTAAGAAGAATTGATAGTTATATAAAGGTTTGTAGAATTCAGCAGTGAAGCCATCTTCTCCTGGCCTTTTTTTTTGGGGGGGGGGCAGGAGGGATGGGGCTTTTTATTGTTGATTCAGTCTTGTAACTTATACTGTTCTATTCAGGCTCTCTGCTTGGTAGATTGTATGTGTCCAAAAATGTATCCATCTTCTCTAGGTTTTCTAGCTTGTTTGTACAGTTTTTCATAGTAGTCTTTCACAATCTTTTGGATTCTTTTGTTCTTGTTTCTTTTATATATTTTCTCTCCTCTACTTTTCTTTCTTTCTTCTTTTTTTCGTATGTGTGTGTGTGTGTGTGGTGGTGTTTAGAGTTTTTCTGTGTCATGGTCCTCCTACCTCAGTTTCTTAAGTGGCTGGAATTACACACTCCCGGCACCAGGCCTGGCTCTTTTAGACAAGTTTTGCTAGGTGGTCCACATTGGCTATGAGTCTGTGACTCTCATGCTTCAGCTTCCCACATAGCTGGTACCACAAATATTTGCCACTGAACTTTGATTTTCTTTTTTTTTTTTTCCATGACTTATACCATACATGCAACTACAGAGAGAGGGGAAGTGAAAAAGTGAGAAATCACTTCCCAGGGTGGATGGCCACTCTGCAATCTCTCCTCCTCCATTCTCCTCCTGGGATTTTGGGCACACAGCTACATACACCTGATGTGAGTTCCAAGATGCCAGATCTGGCCATATGGGAGTCCAGCATCTTAACTACCATGCTACCTCCTGCCCCCTGCATCTTGATTTTTAAGGTGGGCTAGGGATTGAACACAGATGTCATCTGGCCTCAGCTTGCTGAGCAGGGTCCTGTGTGTGCTACAATGGCTGGGTCAAACTTTTGCATTTCTGTGGTATCTGCTGTCTCCTTTTTATTTCTAATTTTTATTTGGTCTGCTCTCTCATTTTTTCAGTTGCTCTAGACAATGTTTGGTTCATTTTATTTATCTTTTCAGTAAGGTACTGTTTTTCTGTATCCCATAGTTTTAGATATGTTGTTTTTCTGTTTCAATTGTTTCAAAAAATTTTTTAAATTTCTTCGTAATGTGTTCTTTGACCTTATAGTTATTCAGGAGCATATTGTTTAGTTTCCATGTATTTGTTTATTTTCCACAGATCCTCTTACTGTTGATATCTTGTGTGGTCAGAAAAGATACTTGATATGATTTCTATTTATAAAAAAAAAAACTTCTAAGGATTTGTTTTGTGGCCTACCATATGGTCTATCCTGGAGAATGTTCCATGTGCTATGAAAAGAATGTGTATTTTGCAGCTGTCACAGGGAATGTTCTGTAAATGTTCATAAAGCCTTTTTTTGATCTGTGGTACAATTTAACTCTATTTTGTTGTCATTGTTGATTTTTCTGTTCAAGTGATTAATTCATTGCTGAAAGTGGAGTGCTGAAAGCCCTAGGTACTATTGTACTGCAGTCCATCTCACTTTTTAGGTCTAACAATATGTTTGATATATTTGGGTGCTTTAGTTTTGGTGCACATATATTTATAATTATTAAATCCCCTTGCTAAATCGATCTATTTATTTCTATGAATGACTTTTTCTGTCTCTCTTTACAGTATTTGACTTGGTGTTTATTTTATCTGATATCAGCACAGCTATTTTTAGGCCCCAGGTGAAGATACACCATATAAAGGGGTGGAGCTACCCGTGGCAGCTTCAGGCCAGGAAGGGTGAGTCTGGAGCTTTTAGTATCTGGTAGGGTGAAGGGGGGAATCTGGAGGCCTCAATCTCTAGGGGTCACTTGCACCATTTCTCTAGGCCCCAGGGGAGCTTTTCCCACTGCACTACAATGCTTGTTCCCTGGAGTGTAGGATGGTGCATGGAATCAGGTGCTGTGGTCTCTGCTATGTCAATGGGTCACCTGTTGACCTGGTCCTTCTGTCCTTTCAATAGGCATGATGGGCCAACAGTAGGATCTCAGGGATATGGCAGTGCAGAGCCTACAGATTTCCAGGGCAGGATGAACATTAGCTATGACTCTGCTCCCAAAATGTGTCATGATATTAAAATTTGAATTCAAGGAGGGAGAAACCCCCAATCCATCTCCTCCATTCTCTTCTCAGCACTTTGAGCATACGTGCACATACACCCAATGTGTTTTACAAGCTGATTGGTCCAGGACTCAAACTGTTCAGTTGCCCATGTGGGATGCAGTTGCCTTAACCACCACACCACTGGCTGACCCTGAGACTGATTGATTTTTAAAATGTTGCACCTAACTTTGCATGACTGGAATTAATTCCTCTTTGTCATAGTATATAATTCATTTTTATACATTGCTGGATTAGATTTGCTATTTTATGGAGGACTTTTTTTTTTATTTGTGCATATGAGAGATATTGGTCTGTAGTTTTCTTCTAATGATTTTGTCCAGTTTTATTATTAGGGTAATGCTGTCTGGAAATAATGAACTGGGAAGCATTCCCTCATCAAGCATTCCCTTGCTTCCACCATTTGAAGCAAGAAATGTCAGAACATTTTCCAACACAACTGGCCTCATAATATAGCAGTTCAGCATTGTGCAAAAACAGTCAGATCCCAAGGGCCAATTTTAGTTCAGATCTTGACCCTGGTAGTTTGAAAAATGTGCAGGGTGCATGTGCACACATGCCCTAACTCCTAAAGGGATGGAGAAATGGAAGAAAGAGGATTGCAACATGACTATGCCTCACTGGAGGTGGGTACCCTCTCTCTCTCTCTATTGCCTCTCTCATGTGTGTATACTACCACTGGCAATAAATAAATGGGTAAATAAATAAATAAAGAGATAATCTACTTTTTAAAATTTTAAATCACTATGAGGATATTTGTCTACAAAGAATATACTGTGCCTTCTTTAGGTCTCTAGGACTACACAATGATGATATTAATTTTAAAAATCTATCTACCACTTTTTATTTTCTTCCAAGCACTTTTTAAAGATCTGTGCCATTTAATTTTCACATCAACTCTATGGGTTAGGTATTGCTATTATTCTATTTTACAGTTGTGGAAATTGTAAAATAGAAAACATTATTCATCTTGTCCAAAGTTGTGCAGTTATTAAATTTTGAATAACAGATTTGAATCCAGGCCATTTCACTTCATAGTCTGTGCTCTTAAGCACCTCTTATTCTCTCCTTGCTGTTGTGTACCTGTAAGTATAGTCCAGACACATGATTAGTAATTATCTACATTCCACAGGATTTCTGCCTTCTCAGGCAGACCTCTGACCCCTCATAGTTCTTGCAAACATTCCTGGTAGTAACCAGGGCTGTCTGTTATGTGTTTATGAAGGGCTACCAAGTGGTATCAGACATACCTTTCCCCTATCCTTTTCTGACTACCTCTATCAGGTTACCAATGGTATCAATATTTCCCTCTATGGTCACTGTGTAGGAGCACATGAAGCCAAACTGCTCATTGCCAATATCTCACAGAGGCTTTAGTGAAACCCCCTTTTCAGTGTTTGCTTTGATGGTTCTCTACTCACATGTACACATTTCCTTTCCTTGTATGCAAAGCCCATTTTACTCATGCTCCTGTATACAGCCTGCCTCTTCCACTTCTCACAAGGGGTTCTCTCCTTAGAGCTTCTACAATCTCCATGCAAGCTAGCTTTGGCAGGCCTTCCTCACCAGTTCACCAGACATATCCAGATGGGCTGAACCCGAGCAGTGGGTAGAGCTCAGGCCCAAGCTGGGATTATCACTGAGGCAGTAGCTGGAGGGGAAGGTAGACTCAAGCAAACTTTTTTCTCAGCTAGGAGACTTATGTGTTCTAATGTTGAATGATCCAGAAAAAAGTGCAATTTTTGATGTGGGAAAGACAGGAGAAACCCGAAAGAGCTATGTTCAGAGTAGGAGAGAAGGTGGGAGTGTGCTCTGAAGCACCTCAGAGAGCTGCATAGGCCACTTATCATTTTTGCAGGAGAGAAGGCAGAGTGTGTGGGTACAGAGAGGTAGGCCGGCAGTTCTGGCAGTGGGAGTGGGTGGAAATTTGTCTCTGATTGTTTCTACTTTTTCAGTGGAAAAATGAAGCGAATTCATCAACTGAGAGAGAAAATGAGGAAGAAGATGTTAGATATTTGAGCTATATAAGAGAAGAACTGTGTTAAGAGAAATACAAGAAACTGTGACTATAAACTGATTAGGTCATTACAGGTAGATAGCAGGACCTCTACACATTGGTAGAGCTTCATGCTAATGCATTTACAATGAGGCCAATCAGCACAGTTATGTTTTTCTTCAGTCACATTCAGCTGTCTTAGAGCTGGCAAGAAGTGAGTAGAGGATTGGATTTAACTGGGATTGTGTTTGTCAGAAGTGAGAGAGTTAGTATAAAGATGCACTAAGAAATCCAAACTGGGAAAGGAGAAAATTGAGAACGTAAGAAATGGGAGGATAATGAAAGACGGCAAAGTCAGTGGATTAGTGGTCTGATGGGATTGAAGATGTGTTGAAACTGATGTACTGGAGGGAAAATAGAAAAACAGGAGATGGTGATCAGAGGTAGATTCTTGAAATCAAGATCATGGAGAGGCTACATTTTTTTGACAATGACTTAAACCAGGGTATGAGCATGAAGTGGATTGGCTGAAGGTTGGGTTGAGTGTGGAAGATCATTAGAGAAGTAAAGGTCAAGGATTAGAGTTTTTAAAAGAATCCTCTAGGTGGATACTGTAATCACTAAGAACTATATTAGGAACAGTGTCTGGGAGAGAGTGAACCAAGTGCTAAAATTCTCAGAAGATAAAGAGGAATGACCTGGAGGTGTGCGGATGACTGTGGCAATTTTACTACTCTTTAAGGGCAACAGTACATCAAATGTGAACCTGGGCATAGACTCACAGCCCTTATCTTCTTTTCAGACGGTAGGGAGAGGTCATTTATCTATTTTTAAAATATAGGCTAGGGTAGCTGGATTCTAGCAATTGTTCCATCTTATAAGCAGCTCTCCAGATTACTTCAGAATTTCCTGGAGGTGCTGGAGGACCTACCAGTTGTATTGGGAGAGAACAGAGAATGATGGGAGAAAGGGGGAAAAGGATTGTATAGTGAAAGGAAGCTCAAGAGATGAGGCTGAGTGTATTGTGCTCTACACCCACAGGACCTGAGAAACTATTTTTTTAATTGTTTATACTTTCCTTTGTTATGTGTGATGTACCCAGGACACACACACCTCTTACAAACCTTTTTTTGCTTATGCATTCAGGCTTCAAAGGGGATTCCAAACACATTACTATGTGACATTTCACTGTGTAGAATAATTATGCTAGGGTCACGTGGTTTAAGTCATGACCCACCTAAATTTATGAAATAATGGATTGAGTTATAAAGATGGTCTGGTCTGTTTGAAATAAACTTTTGAGGAATTCCACTTTCATTGTCAGCAAATTATTTCTCTTATTTTCAAAGTTTTCACTACACTAAAAGAAACAAGTTTAGGCGGAGGTGTATCACACATCCAGACAAAAATAACCATTGACTTTTTTTCTGCACTGATATAATTTTATTGTGGCATATGTTTTGCCAAGATGTTGTGACATTACCACAGGGTAGGCTGACACATTCTCCTGACTTCACAATGTAAATGTTTTGACTCAGTGAATGTTTCCTTCAGGACAAACATTGAAGGCTGGCAAATCCATTTTGCTAAAAAGCTTCCTGGATTACGTATTATTTATCCCCAAAGACAAAATCTGCCCATTGAGAACTTGTTTTTTGTTTGCTTTAAGTCATATAGAAAAGCTTATTTTTTTAAACTTCTTTTATACATCAATCACTATACACTGCTATAGCTTATAAAATGAATTTATCCAATATGAATATCCTTCACATCAGTCCAGTTGAAGATACAATATATGTTTTCATCAGTAGATCATCATCCATTTCTGTGTCTCATAAATGTCTTGCCTCTCTATTTTTCTCTTTGATTCCTTTCCTCACCCTCTCCCCTTTCTCCAACCCTCTTCCCACACTGCCTCCAAAATCTGTAACCAGTTTCCATGCTTCTATATCCTCTAGTCCTTTTGTTTCCACCATAGAGTGTGGACATTTGGTGTATATTAAGTGGAGATATACAATATCTCTCTTTCATAGCCTGACTTGCTTCACTTAGCATCAAATCTTCCATATTCATCCATTGTCTATCAAATGCCAGGATCTTGTTTTTTTCTTTGTTTGTTTTTATGGCTGAGTAGTATTCCATACAGTATAGATATCACACTTTTTCAATCCATTTGTCTGTTCATGGACCCAAAGCACAGGCAATAATATTCAAAATAGACAAGTGGGATTACATCATATTAACAAGTACCTGCACAGCAAAAGACACAGTAATTAATGTAAATCAACAACCCTTGGGGGGCCAGCAGTTATGGCTATGTCGCTGGACCGCCATGTAGTCGACCACAGTTTGATTCCTGGACCTGGTGGTTTAAACTCACACTGGGCGTGTGCGTGTATGAGCTCAAGATCCTGAGAGGAGAATGGAGGAGAAGGGATTGCGGCGTGGCCGTCCTCCTGGGGTGCAATTTCTCACTTTCTGTCTCTTTGTCTCTCTCTGTCTTTCTGGTGAGCATATACACCCTATAGCGAAAACCTCTCCAAAAAGAGAAAAAAAATATCAACCCTTGGAATGGGAAAATATTTTTGTAAACTATGTCTCAGATAAGGGACTGATAACCAGAATACACAGGGAACTCAAGCAGCTTACTTGAAAAAGCATATGAAAAATGCTCAACATCCCTTATCACAAGAAAAATGCTCAACATCCCTTATCATAAGGAAAATGCTCAACACCCCTTATCATAAGGAAAATGCAAATCAAAACCACAATAAGGTATCACCTAACTCCAGTCAGAATGACTAAGATTAAAAAAAGAAAAAAAAAAAAAGGTAAGGGCTGGCAAAGCTGTGGGGAAAAGGGAACTCTTTTACCCTGTTGGTGGGAATGTAAATTAGTCCAGCCACTGTGGAGAAAAATATGGAGGTTCTTCAAAGATCTACAGATAGATCCAGCAATTCCACTCCTGGGTAGCTACCCAAGTGATAGAAGAATACTCAGTCAGAAGAACACTTGCACATCTATGTTTATTGTGGCATTATTCACAGTTCCTAAGACAGGAAACCAACCCAAATGTCTAAGAAAAGCTTAGGGTTTAATGGTTACTTTTCTATATGAGAGTCACGAAATCAATCTAGTACTTATTTATCTTCTCCCAAGACATATATCTTGCCTCTTTTAAAAGCAACTCCAAAAAAGAAGGGTCTTACTAAATGAAATGAACAAGGAACTGCATTCTTGCTCCAGTGGCCAATATACTGAATCCAAAAAGGTTTTGCTTATCTAGTATTTGTGTGAATTTGCTTGGAAATAATGAAATTGACTTGCCCAATTTTCCTCTGAAGTTCAAACACACTCCAAGTGGCATCTGCTTCAGGGACTTTGTGCAGATTGGACATGAATTCTCTGGGGCTGGCTGCACAAGGTGGCAAATGAGAAGGCCACATATGATTTACTCGTGCTTGCGCAAAAGCCTAGACTGCTGTGCACTGTTGTTCCTTAATTAGGCCTCCCTGAAAATGTTCAAAACATTCTCCTATAAATCTGTATGGTTTTTGTTTTTGTTTTGTTTTGTTTTGTTTTTGCTTGTTTTTGCCATTGTTAAGCCTGAAAGTGGACATTCTTCTCAGCTGATAATAATGTGGCTTAGTTCCAGCTCCCAACACTATAACAGGCTATTGGGATCACTAGGTCCCCTGGTCATTCTCTGAGGCTTGGTTGAAGTCCTGTGATTATGAAAGAGCTGGTGGATGGGCTGGGGATGAAGTAATATATTCATTAAGGTCTGAATTCAAGCCACGTAAACCCTATCATCTTGGTCAGCCTATTCTTTTAAACTTTAGTGGACATAGCTCTTGGTTTAAGTAGGGTACACTCGGGCCAGCAGGTGGCATGGTGGTTAAGGCACTAGCCTCCCACATGGCTAACTGTGGTTCAAGTCCTGGACCTGGCAGCTTGCTTTTTCACTCTCTCTCTGCTCAAATTTAAAATAATAATAATGATGATTATGATAACTAACATTTTAAAGTAAATAAATATATAAAGTACACTTGATTTTGAACATTTGTACTCTTTCTATACATCTACTAGATGTAAACATGACAGTGTATTGGGACAGCTTAAACACTCTGTTTGGAGTCAGAAGACTTCAAGACCTAACTCTGTTGCTCACAGTGCAATTGTAGGGCGAACTCTTAACTTCTCTGGGTTTTAATCTTTCAGTTCCTAGACCTCTTGTGTGGCTCAAATGGATCTTTGTAATGGCTATTCAAATAGTGAGATTATTTATGATAAAGACAATTATGCATACTTGAAACATGCTCAAATATCATTGCTCTTTATACTTGCTTGTAGATAAATACAGTTAAATTGTTCTTATGGGGATGCTTAGATGCATAATCCAATGCCCAGAATAATTTATGCCACATCATTATTGCCATATTTACTACTTATTGAATGAATGAATAAAAGAATGTGCTAGCGTGTGAGGGAATGAAATGTTTGGAGACACAGGTGTGTGGGGTTAACATGGCTTCCACTGCAACCACCTCCAAATGCTGTCAGGTGCTCACATCATAGTTGACCTAGGAGAGTTTGCAGAAGCCCCAGGTGCTGTGAAGGGAGTAGATGATCTCAGTTGTATGGGTGTCTTGGTAAAGTCATAGGCTACCCAAAGAATGCTTTACACAAGTGAGATGTAAATAGGGGATACAACGAGAAGGAGAGACTCCAGAAGGTTTTACTTGGAGCTGGGCCTCCATCATTTTTTCTGTGAATGGCTCCTACAACTCCCAGGACAATCATGGACCTTGGAGTGCCAGAGAATATTAGCCAATGGAGGTCCTGAGAGTCCCATTATCAAGAATGCTCTTGGTTGTACTCACAGGTGTGCAGCCTTTGGATTTTGCTCTCCATTCAGAGAAAGGATTTATTTTCTAGTTCAGTATGTCAAGTTTCACTTCTACCTAGAATGTACAAAACTGAACAGAGTGCCACTCTTATCTTAGAGGTAAAAAGCTGGATAACAAAGTTATAATTCTTCTTGAAGTCTTTAGAGATATAAGGTTTTAGTAACCAAATAATCTGAAATCTAAGAGAATACAGGGCCTTCCAAGAGGAGATGGGAAGGAAGCACTCGTTCAACTATGCAGAGCCTGGGCCAAAGAGGTGCCAGAGTCACACGAGTGAATAAGAAGGATTCAGCTAAAACTTCTAACAGTTGCAGAGACTAAGTGTGTACGAGGGTGAGTATATAGAATTTGGCAGAGCTTCAGTTATAATAGGAGGTCATAGGGACATGCACACTCTTCTCCAATGATCTTAGCAGGTACTCACTGAGAAAGAATGGACACAGGGAGAAGATTTACCTGGAAGAAGGGAGTGGCCAAATATGAGTAGATATTCTTCTGTTTAGGAGGTGGAGTTGTATTGTTCTCCCCTAGAGGGTGAGCTAGGCTTAGTGACTCACAGCCTACAAATATGAGTATGAGAGGCAAAAAATAAATAAATAAATAAAATAAAATAAAATAAAATTTACAATGGCGGAAACTGTGATTGATCAAGGTCAACATTATCAATGATAAGTCACATGGATATCAGGTCTCCTGTGTATGGTGCTATGAGAAGGGCACTCACCTCCATGATATTTATCCCCCAAATCTATAACCCTCATCAAATCATGAGAAAACATAAGACAAGCTCAAATAGAGGGACACACCACAAAGCCTGAAGCCTTGAAAAACAAAGGAAAATTGAGACGCTGTCACAGATTAGAGGAAACTAAGGAGACATAACAACCTAATGCACAGGATGATCCTATATGGCATCAGGGATAGAAAAATTACCCTATGAAAACACTTATAAATTTTTTTTTGAGAAGTTTTTGCTATAGGGCACGTGCACTCGCCAGACAGACAGAGAGAGACAGAGAGACAGAAAGCAAGAAATCACCCCCAGAGGGGATGGCCATACTGCAATCCCTTCTCCTCCATTCTCCTCTCGTGATCTTGGGCACGCACGCACACGCGCCCAGCGTGAGTTTTAAGCCACCGGGTCTGGGATGCGAACCACGGTTGACCACGTGGGAGTCCAGCAACATAGCCATTACGCCAACTGCTGGTCCCAAAACACTTATATAATCTGAATAAAAGCAGCAGTTTACTTAACAGTACTATACCAATGTTAATATCTTTTTCCTTTTTTCTTTTTTTGGAGAGTTTTTTTGCTATAGGGCTCATGCACTCACCAGAAAGACAGAGAGAGACAGAGAGATAGAAAGCAAGAGAAATCCCCCCCTGAGGGGATGGCCACACTGAAATCCCTTCTCCTCCATTCTCGTCTCAGGATCTTGGGCATGCACGCACATGTACCCAGCATGAGTTTAAGCCACCGGGTCCGGGACTCAAACCACAGTTGACTACATAAGAGTCCAGTGACATGGCCATTATGCCAACTGCTGGTCCTCTAATATTAATTTCTTATTTTGTCCATGTACCACGATTATGAAAGATGTTAACATTAGGGGAAACTCAATGAAGGCTATATGAGGACTCCTTGAATTATCTTTGCAAATTTTCTGGAAATACAAAGTTATTCTCAAATAAAAAGTCAAAATCAGCGGTCAATTAATGGTTACTAGAAACTGGGGTTGAGGAAAGGATTGACTATAAAATAGGAGAGAAATTTTTGAAGTAATAGGAATGTTCCATATGTAAGCTATACATGTTTGTCAAAACTCATTGGACTTAAATCTTTAAAAGGGTGTTTTTTATAAATCAGAGTACATAAGGTATATTTATATAAGTTTATAAATCATACCTCAGTAAACTTGACTTAAGAAAAATGTACTTCATCGCTGTTGGGATTTATATAGATGTGAGTCTCAGCAAAGAATGAAAATGAAAACCTCACTCTTTAGTAAACTCATCATGTCCTTGTTCTTCCCCTGTTACAAATCTCATTTTTGAAGTCAGTCCTTTGCCTGGTGGTTAAAACAGCTGAATCCCACATGGCTAATCAGGTGATTTGAGTCTGGACCTGGTGGCTTTTTTTTTTTTTTTTTTTAATTGTCATAGAGCATGTGTGCTCACCAGAGAGAAACAGAGAAACAGTGAGAAGAAAAGTGAAAAACATGCCAGGTATGTGTGTTCACATATATGCCCAAAATTACAAAAAGAGGGAGAGAGAAAGAAGGGATTATAACATGACTATTCTCCATTAGAGGTGCTCTTTTGCATTCTCTCATTCTCTCTCTTTCTCTCTGGTGAGTGCACACTCTCTAGCAAATTAAAAACAAACAAACAAAAGGACCAGAAGATGGTATAATAGTTACCTCACTACACTTCCACATATTCGACTGTGGTTCGAGTCCTGGACCCAGTGGCTTAAAACTTATGATGGGTGTGTACATGTGTGTGCCCAAAATCCCAAGAGGGGAATGGAGGAGAAAGGATTGCAGCATGGCCATCCCCCTGAGACGGGGAGTGATTTCTCACTCTCTGTCTCTCTGGCAAGCACATGCTACCTATAGAAAAGAAAAAAAGAAAGAAAGAAAAGAAAAAAAACTGTCTAAAAATCTCATTTTTAATACATAAAAAATTGTATTAATCTTAAATTGCTTTTTTCTCCAATTTATGAGAGAAAAAGAGGGAGAGAGAAAAGGAAAGGGAGAAAGACAGAGATAGATAGTTTTGACAGGACCTTCTTATGTTGTGATCCTCCTGTCTCGGCCTCTTAATTAGCTAGTGCTTCAGGTGCATGCAGCTCTGTTGAGTATTTTCAGGTTGGTGCAGGAACAAACTGGGGCTTCCAAAGTGGTTTCCAGCTCCCAAAGCATTGGTGCTATCTGTGTGTCACTGTGTCTGGGCCTCAGATTACTTTTCTTAAAAAAAAGGTAAGTTGAAGAAGCTGACCAAATTTTCATTCTTTGTTATACAGTAGGGATATTTATAAATATCTCAGCAGCTTTGTCTCAGTAAACAGAACCAGTGAGTCTTCATTACAACAGAAACACAGTGGGTGAGGGTAGGTCAGTTTCTGCTCTGTTTCATTGCTTTCTATCGGCACACAGTAGCAACTGTGAGTACTGCCTACGGTGAACAGATGGTGTTTTAGAGCAGAGGGGGATGGTATTTAAAAATATTATTAAAATATGTGTATGGCATGAAATTAAAAGATAACATAAAACTTTTAAAAGTTATTGATTTGTTATTAATAAGATTCCCAATTACCTTTGTCCCCTATCCCTCGCAAGAAACCAATTACTTATTCTTCCAGAGATATTCTATGTGTATTTTTTAAAATGCAAATGGTAGCATGTTATAATCTCATTTTTCACTTCGCTCTCTGTTAGTTTTGTTTGTTGGTTTGTTTGATTTTGGTCATGGAGTGTGTATGCTCTCCAGACAGAAACAGAGATAGTGAGAAGGAAAGTGAGAAATCTTCCCCCAGGGGAAGAGCCATGCCACAATACCTTCTCCTCCTGGAATTTTGGGCATACATATACACCTGCTTGTCAAGATTTTCAAGCCTTCAGGTGTGGGACTTGAACCATGGTTCACCATGTAGGAGTCTAGTGCCTTAACCACTATGCTACCTGCTGGCCCCTGTTTTTGTTTTTAATATGCCTGTCTGTCTTAGTCCATTTGAGTTACTATAAACAGATACCGTAAACAGACTGTCTTATAAAAAAGGGTAATTTATTTATTAGAATTCTGGAGTCTCGGCAATTCAAGCAAAGGTGTCACAGATTCATTGTCTAGAGAGTATCTGCTTCCATAGATTGCCATTTTTTCACTGTTTCCTCGCATGGTGGAAGGGATGAGGGAACTCTCTGGAGTCTCTTTTGGCATTTATTCCATTCATAAGGACTCTCCCCTAGTACCTTAATCACTTCGCAAAAGCCTTGCCTCATGTTGAGGGGTAGGATTTCAAAACATAAATTTTGGGGGAAAGGAGACACATACATTCAGTTTATAAACTCATTACAATGTAAATTTGAAGAAATTATTATAATAAATCTAAACTAATGATTTAGGAAAGTAAGACTCTAACAGTTCAAACAAATACATAAAACTAAATACATAAACAAATACATAAATCAAGAGTTACTTTATATAGGCACACAAATAAATATGCCTAAAAATGATATGCAGCAGGACCAGCAGTTGGCGTAATGGCTATGTCACTGGACTCCCATGTAGTCAACCGTGGTTTGAGTCCCGGCCCCGATGGTTTAAACTCAAGCCGGGCACATGTACGTGCATGCCCAGGATCCCGAGAGGAGAATGGAGGAGAAGGGATTGTGGCGTGGCCATCCCCCCCAGGGGGTGATTTCTCGCTTTCTGTCTCTCTGTCTTTCTCTGTCTTTCTGGTGAGCGCCAGCACCCTGTAGCAAAAACCTCTCCAAAAAAAAAAAAAAAAAAAAGAAATAGATACACAACAAGAGTTGAGCTATAAATTGACTCTGAACTTTCTAGCAGCTAAGACATAGGGAAATACAAGCAGTCACAAGACTGTAGTGCCCATAACATAGAAATGAACCATTCTTTTATCATATTCATATATTCTTGGTATGATGATTCCAAGCCATTGAATTATAAGCAAAACAAAGCAGCATTAACACCAAATTATTAAATCATTATGAGCTGGTTCTAAGAAAAATGTTTCCCATGGGTAGTAATTTTTTAAAAGGTAATAGTACAAAAATCTTCACATTCTCACTTCTCTTTTTCACTTTATATGTATAGAAGATTGATGTATAACTCTACATTTAGAGTTAACTCTCTTGATAATGTGGAATTCATGGCTACAAAATATTGTATTGAATGGATATACCATGATTTATTTCACTAGTCCTTTATTAATGGGCATTTAGAGTGTTTCTAGAATTTTGTTTTTATCAACTATGCTGCTATAAATTTTCTCATGCATGCCTCATTTCACAGATCTATAAGTTTATCTGTAAGGTAAATTCCAACAAGTTGACTTGCTGGATCAATGTGTAGTTTAGTTTGATAGCTATTAGAAAGTTGCTCTTCATGGGCAGTATATCATATAATCCCTACTCACATATAATAGTGTGTCTGCTTTTCTGTACCTGCCCTACTCACTGTATTGATCCTGCTCTTTGGTATTGAAAAATAACTATTGTGAATGAGATTAAATATCATCCTGTGTGTTTAAGAGCATTGTTTTTTCTTTGCTGTGACTTTTGTGTATATTCCTCCTATTTTTTTACTACTGGATTGTTGGTCTTGGTATTATTGATTATAAGAATACTTTTATCTCTAGGAAATTACTTCTTTGTGCTCTTTGTTTCATTTTTCCCCTTCTGTGCTATTTACCTTTTGACTTTATTTATATATATATTTTCCTGATTATGCAGAAAATTTTAATTTTTATATAATAAAATATATCAATTGTTTCTTTTATAAAAGAATTATTTTTAATTTATCTTTATTTATTTATTTATTTTAATTTAATCAGAGAGAGACAGAGTGAGAGAGAGAGAAGGAAAGTGAGAAAGCAAGCTGCCAGGTCTGGGACTTGAACCATGGTCAGCCATGTGGGAGTCCACCACCATGCCACCTGTTGGCCCCTCAATTGTTTCTTTAAGACTTACAAATTTGAGGTTACATTTGACATGGTATTCTCCATTACAAAATCATCATTTTATCACGTTTTTTTTGTTTGTTTGTTTGTTTCGGTTTGAAATTTATTTAGCATAAAAAGGTAAGGTAGTGTTCCAAATTTATTTTTATAATGCCAATGCAATTATCCCGATAGTGAATAGTCCATCTCTGTCACCTCTGATTTGGAATAGGAATGGACAGCATCTTGAAAGGAAAGGACTCTGATCTTTCTTTGTAGTAGATATAACCTCCAAATACTACTTTTTTACACTGTAGGCAGCAGGGGAACCAACATCCTCATATGAGACCTTCAAGAAAGACCTTCAAGCCCACATACCCTCCTCACTCAGCTGGACCAGGCAGATTCTGGGCTTGGCTATTGCACCTGAATATCCTAGAATCCTGCCATGACTTTGAAGATGCCACAGGCTTGTGGCTCATTTTCAACATACTCTTGTTTTCTTTTTTTGAGGGTTTCTCCAGAGAATGAGATCTTCTCTAGGTGTTCCACTAGAGGGTGCTTCAACTATACATATTTACATATGTGCAAACATACGACCTGTGTAGTTTGTGTGGACTGCACACACCTGCCAAGCAACTGCTTTTTACAGCCTATGACACAGAACTACAACTGGATTTGAATGCTTTCCACTCCTTCCACTCATGATCAGATGACCTTCCCAAAGATTTCTCCTCTCCCAGTGAGTTACCAGAACCCAAAAGCATGGGAAATGGCAATGTACAAAATAGAAACTGTTAACTTTGGTAGGAAGAGGGGCTCATTGGTCAAAGTTCTGCCCTTGCTCTCCTTTCCTGGAAGAGGCTTTTGGGTTTTCAAGGATTTCTCTGAAATACAGGAAAGGAGGGGGCTAGAGCTCAATGAAATCAAAGGTTAAGTGTCCAAAGTCCTGGAGATACTTACATAGTGGGGTGGAGCCAGAAAGTGGATGATTCTCCCCTGAAGTGACTAGTGGTTCTTGATGGCTCTGGGATGTGGGGTGAAGGGATTAGGATTTCTGAGACTCGAGCAGTTTAGGACGAGCAGTCATGGGGCAGGAGTTAAAAGATAAAGGTATTTAGAAGGATTTCCTTTTAAGGAAGGAAATTGCAGAAGTGGATTTAAAAAATTATTTTGGTCTAAAAACTCAAAGTAGAATAAATAAAAAGTCTGGAAATGTGGGTATTGGGTAAGCTGAGCTTGAAGTATTACAGGAAATGATGATGGGAGCCTAGCAACTGACTTTGGAGCTAAAGATAAAGGAGATACCTATAAGGCACAGTGAACAGTGGTTATTAACACTTTGCTGAAGATTAGAATCATCTGAAAGATCTTTTTTTTTTTTTTTAAACAAATTTTGATTCCTGGAACTGGGATCCAGGCATATGCATTATTTTAAGGTTTTCCAGGTGATTTCAATGTACAGCAAAGTTTAAGAAACAATAAATAACTTTGATGAGTCATTCTCAAACTTGAGTGAACATCAGTCACCTGGAGGGCTTACTAGACACAAATTGCTGGGCCACATCTAAGAGTATATGACTAAATAGATCTGGGGGGTGGGTGTCTATAGCTACTTGAAATTTAATTAGCTTGAACTGACATGTGTGATAAGTTTTCAATATGCATCATATTTCAAAGACTTAATATAAAAAAGGTAATACATCCCAATAATACTTTTATACTCGTTCTATGTTAAAATGATAATAGATTGTTCTAGTGGGTAAAATAAAATATGAGAGGATTTTAAAATGTTGTGGGAAATAGAATTAAAATACATAAGTAAAATAAAAAGTTTTAAAATCAACATATGCTCTATCAAATTCAAGACACTACTCTAAGTGATAATACTAACCATTTAGCCAATCCCTAAATGGTCCTGGGAATTTAACGATGTCGATGTAGTCTTTTATACATTATTCACTGAAGAAAACAGATGCCCTTTAAAGGATTTTTATGATTAAGAAATAAAAAGAAGTCAGAAAGAACTAAATCAAGATTGTAAGGTGGATGGCCTAATGATTTCTCATAAAATCTCTCACAAAATTGACCTTGTTTGACGAGAGAATTGAACAGGAATGTTGTCATGACAGAGAAGGACTTTCTGTTGAATCTTTCCTAAGAATTTTTCCACAACTTCAGCCAACTTTCTCAAAACACTCTCATAATGAGTATTATTATCATTCCATGTTTTTCAAGAAAGTCAACAAGCAAAATGCATTCTGCGTCCCCCAAAACGTTGCCATAACCTTCACACTTGACTGGTCTGCTTTTGCTTTGACTAGACCGTTTCCACCTCCAGGTAGCCACTGTTTTTTGTCTTCAGTATTATACTGGTAAAATTATGTGTCATTTCCTGCTAGAATTCTTAGAAAAAATGTTTCAGGACTTGAATCCCACTTATTTAAATTTCCATTGAAAACTTTTCCCTTGTCTGCAATTAATCTGGATGTAACGGTTTTGGCTTGTGCTGAGCAAAAAGTTTGCATACCTTTAATTTTCCAGTCAGATTTGTGTAATCTGAACCAATTGAGATTTCTCTTGGCTATTGTTTCTGCTGTTAATTGTCTATCTTCTTCAATTAAGACATAAATAATATTTTTCTTTGTTAATTGATGTGAACGGTTGTTGCTGCAGGCATCATCTTCAGTATTATCTCATTCCTTCTATATGAATTATTCTATTTTGACCATTATGGTTTTGTGGTAAATTTTGAAGTCAGGTCAATGATATGTCTCCAATTTTATTCCTCCTGCACAATATGGCTTTAGTGATACAATGTCTTTTGTGATTCCAGACAAATTTTATGATATTATTTTCTATTTCTGTGAAAAATTTCACTGATATTTTGCTTGAATTTGTAGATTATCTTGCGTAGTGTCAACATTTTAACTATGTTGACTCTTCCAATGCATGAACAAGGGATATCTTTACATTTTTAGTAAATTTTTCAATTTATTTAGTTCTTTGTATTTTGATTTTATAGATCTTTCACTTCCTAGATTAGATTTTTTTTCTTGTTGTAGGGCTTGTGCACACACCAGAGAGAGACAGAGAAACAGAAAGCAAGAAATCCCCCCCCCCCCCCCCCCCCCCCCACCCAGGGGTATAGCCATGCCACAATCCCCTCTCCTCCATTTTCTTCTCACCAGGACTCAAATTGTGGTTGACTGCATTGGAGTCCAGTGATGTAACCATTATGCCATCTGTTGGTCCCACTAGGTTAGATTTATTCCTAGGTGTTTTATTTCTTTTGTGGTTATCATAAATGAGATAGCATTTTTCATTTCTATTTATTGTTAATGTAAAAAATACTAGATTTTTGTACAACAGTTCTGTATCCTTAGAATTTACTGAATTTTCTTATCAGAACAAAGTTTTTCTAGTGGATTCTTTAGGTTTTTCTATGTGTATAATTGTTTCATATACAAATAGGAAGTATTTAATATCTTCCTTTCCAATAGGGATGCCTTTTATTTCATTCTCTTGTCTAATTGCATTGGCTAAGATTTCCAATACTATGTTGAATAGGAGTGGAGAGATGAGCATCCCTGTCTTGTTTCAGTTTTAATTGGAAAAGTTTTCAATGTTTCCCTATCAGTCTGCTGTTAGTCATGCTTCCTTTAAGAGGTATATCTTCTATGTGTTAAGAAATGTATCGTCTATGCCTGTTTTGTTGAGAATATTAATCATGATGGGATGTTGTATCTTATCAACTGCTTTTTCCATGTCAACTGATTGACATATGCATTTTGTCTTTCTTACTGTGTATGTGATATATTAAAATTACGGTTTTCTGTATGTTGATCAATCCTTCTATCCTCTGTATAAATCTTACTTGCTCATGGTGTATAATCTTTTAATATGTTGGTGTATTTGATTTGCTTGTATTTTGTGGAAATATGTTTTTTTGAGAGGTTTTTGCCATAGGGCATGTGCACTCACCAGACAGACAGAGACAGAGAGACAGAAAGCGAGAAATCATCCCCCAGAGGGGATGGCCACGCCGCAATCCCTTCTCAACCATTCTCCTCTTGGGATCTTGGGCACGCACGCACATGCGCCTGGCATGAGTTTTAAGCCTCCGGGTCCAGAACACGAACCTCGGTCGACTCCGTGGGAGTCCAGCGACATAGCCATTATGCTAACTGCTGGTCCCAATTTTGTGGAAAATTTTTACACCTAGACAAGGGATGTTGATCCGTAGTTTTCTTAGTTTGTCGTCTCCTTGTCTTAGAAGGGTTACTTGAATTTGGATCTTTGAAATAGTTTGAGAATTTATGTTAATTCTTCTTTAAAGAATTTGTAGAATTCAGCAGTGAAGCTGTGGGTAGTGGACTTCTCTTAGTTGACAGATTATTTATTCTGATTTAATAATGTTACTTTTTAATTGGTCTATTCTGGCTTTCTACTTCATCCTTGTTCAATCTAGATATATGTGTCCAGAAATTTATTCATTTCGTTCTATTTTATTTTATAATTTCTTATTTACGTTTAATTGTTCTACACTATTGTGGGGACAATATGAATTTTTCGAAGCATGCACTCATTGTGTGATTATCAAATCAAAGATTGTACCATATTACTCATTTTTTTAAAGAGAGATTTTTGCTAAAGGGCATGTGCATTTGCCAGAGAGACAGAGACAAAGAAGTAAGAAATCGCCCCCTCCCTGCCCCAGGAGGGATGGCCATGCTGCAATCTCTTCTCCTCCATTCTTCTCTTGATATCTTGGGGACGCAAGCATACACACCTGGTCTGAGTTTTAAGTCACTGGGCCTGGGACTCAAACTGTGGTTGACTACATGGGAATCTAGATAGTGTAATCATTATGTCATTTGCTGGTCTCCATGATATTCCTCTTTTTTTTTTTAAATTTTATTTAGTCATTCATTTATTTTTAATTTGATCAGAGAAAGACAAAGACAGAGAGAAAGAGAGGAAGCGAGAAAGGAAGCAACCAGATTCTGGACTCTAACCATGGTCAGCCATGTGGGAGTGGCCAGCGCCTTAACCACCTCGCCACCTGCTGGCCCCCCGATATTCCTCATTTTAACAAAGAACACCACATAATGATATATACTATTAATTTTAAGATTGGCAATTTCTAGTTTTGTTGTTTTGTTTTCACTCAGTTGTGGTATACTGTTCTACAACCTATTTGCTCCATCTACAGGCATTACTGTGTCTGTTAAATGCCTATTTCCTGATCCCCTCTTACACCCTGACTATATAGTCTCTGGTACCACAGTTGTCCTCTCTATGTCTCTATTTTCTAATGGGTCATTGGAAAAGTCATGATATATTTTTTATGTTTTTGTATGCAAAAAGGCATCATGACTTTTCTGATGACCCAATAATATTTTAATTTCTGCCATAGAGTGCAGGCATTTTATACATATCAAGAGGACATGCACTATTTGACTTTCATAGTCCAGCTTATTTCACTTAGCATCACATCTTCTAGATTCAACTACTTTGTTTCAAATGACAGGATCTCATTTTTCTTTTTGGCTGAGTAGTATTCCATTGTATATGTGTGCCACATTTTTTAAGTCCAGTCGTCAATTGTTGTACACTTAGGCTTATTCCTTGTCTAATGCTGCAATAAATATGGATGTGCAAATGTCTTTCCAACTGAGTGATTTCCTGTCCTTTAGGTAAAGACTTAGGCATGGAGTTACTAGTCATGGCAATTCCATTTGTAGGTTTTCGAGTAACCTCCATATTGTTTATTTCAGAAGTTACACTAGTATACATTCCCACCAACAGTACAGGAGGGTTCCTTTTTCACCACAGCATTGACAGCACTTGCCTTTTAAAAAATCTTATTATATCACAGCCATTCTATTGGGATCAGATGATAACTCATTGTGGGTTTGTATTTCCCTTATAAGAAGAGATATTGAACATTTTTTCACATGGTTTTTGGACATTCATAGTTCTTCCTTTGAGAATTATCTGTTCAGACCAATTGCCCATTGTTAAAGTGGATTATTAATTTTTCTACAGGTAAGCTGCCTGAGTTCTCTATATTTTCTGGTTCTTAACCCTTTATATAAATTATGGTTTGAAAATCTTTTATCCCATTCTGTGGGCTGTCTCTTCACTCTAATTATTGTTTCCTTTGCTTTGCAGAAGCTTTTTTAAAAAAAAATTTTAAATCTGCATTTAATCACATATATCTTTACAGTGTACAACATTGCTTTTTCCAGCACGGATATTATATCGTCAAAATAGAGACATTACTATATGCATTATCATCAGTAAATAGCTTTTCATTTTTTCATCAATTAAATGTAGTTTTATTTTCTTCCCCTGTTCCCTTTCCTCCCTCCATTACCTACCCA
The DNA here is from genome assembly GCF_000334495.1 of Tupaia belangeri chinensis. NCBI lineage: Eukaryota > Metazoa > Chordata > Mammalia > Scandentia > Tupaiidae > Tupaia > Tupaia belangeri. Next base: position 2,912,817 of record NW_006199822.1, read on the forward strand.
TGTATTACCTCCATCTTTACTCTCTCTAGTATCTACCATTGCCCTCCCTGCTATTATACCTTCCAAACTTTCAGTTTCTTCTATAGAGTGCAGACAATTGGTATATATTGAGTAGGGACATACAAAGTCTTTCTTTCATAGTCTGACTTGCTTCACTTAGCATTAAGTTTTCCATATTCGTCCACTTTGTATCAAATGTCAGGGTCTCATTTCTTATGGCTGAGTAGTATTCTATAGGGTATATATGACAGATTTTTTCTATTCAATCATCTATTTTTAGATGACATTTGGATTGATTCCACATAAGCAATTATAAATAATGCTGAAAAAAATATGGACGTACAAGTATTTTTCCTACCGAGGGTTTTTCTATCCTTTGGGTAAATACCTAAGAGTGGAATTACTGGGTTGTATGGTAAGTCTGTTTGTAGGTTTCTGAGGAATTTCTGTATCATTCTCCAAAGTGGTTGTACTAATTTGCATTCCCACCAACAGTGTAAGAGAGTTCCTTTTTCACCACAGCCTTACCTTATTTAATTTTAGCTATCATGATCTTGGATAAGTGATATCTTATTGTGGTTTTGATTTGCATTTCCTTTATGACAGGTGATGTTTTCATATGCTTTGGGGCCATTTGTATGTCTTCTTCAGAGAATTACCCATTCAGTTCTTTTTACCCATTCTTTAATTGGAATTGTGTGTGTGTGTGTGTGTGTGTGTGTGTGTAAAGTGTGTATTACATTCCCTGTACATTCTTTTTAGCAGTCCTTTCCCTGAGGTATAGTTTGCAAATATATTCTCCCGCTCTGAAGGTTGTTTTCTCATGCTTATTGTTTCCTTATTTTTTTTTTAAGAGAGATTTTTTTTTTTCTATAGGTGTGTGTGCTTGCTGGAAAGACAGAGACAGAAAGCAAGAAATCACCCCCTAGGAAATATGGCCATGCTACAATCCCTTGCCCATTTTCCTTCTGGGATTTGGGCAAACATACATGCCTTGACATGAATTTCAAGTCACCAGGTCCAAGACTCAAACCACAGCTGACCACGTGAGAGTCCAGTGATGTATCTACCATGCTGATCCCTTTTTCTTTTGCTGTTGAAGAAGCTTTTCCTCCTAATATAGTCCATTTGTCTATTCTTGGTACTATTGCCTGTGCTTTGGAGGTCTACTTTAAGAGGTATTTGCATACTCAAAGGTCCCAAGAGTTTTCCCTGTGTTTTTCACCAGGAATTTTTAGTTTGAGGTTTTATGTTTAGATCCTCAATCCATTTTGAGTTAATTTTTGTTAGTGGTGAGAGAAAAGGATCAATTGTCATTCTTCTGCAGGTAAATATCCAGTTTTTCCAGCACCATTTGCTTAAGAGATTCCCCCCCCACACTGGATTGTCTTATGTGCTTTGTCAAGGATCATTTGGCTATATGTTTTGGGCTTTATTTGGGGGTTCTCAAGTCTGTTCCATTGATCTACTTGTCTGTTTTTGTGCCAATACCATGCTGTTTCAATTATCAAAGTTTTGAAATATGTTTTGAGGTCAGAAAGTTAGATGCATCCTACTTTATTTCCCTTGCACAGTATTGCTTTGGTGATATGGGACCTTTCATGCTTCTAGACAAATTTTATAATTTTTTTTCTATTTCTGTGAATATCTCTGGTAATTTGAGTGGAATTGCATTTAATTGTAGATTAATTTGTTTAAGATTGACATCTTGATTATATTATATCTTCCAATCCAGGAACACGGGATGCTTTTTGACATTTTTGTATCATTTTTAATTAATTTTTCTAGTGTTTCATAGTTTTCCTTGTAGAGATCTTTGGCATCTTTGGTAAGGTTTATTCCTAGATATCTTATTTTTGTGTTTGTGTGGCTATTGTACACGATATTTCCTTCTTTAATTCTGTCTCAGTTTGTCCACTGCTACAGATTTTTGTATGTTGATTTTGTATGCCACTACTTTAATATATTAATTTATCACTTTCAGGATTTGTTTGTGAATTATGCTGAATTTTTTATGCATAGCATCATATCGTCTGCAAATAGGGATAGTTTCACTTCTTTTCCTATGTGGATGTCTTTTATTTGACTCTCTTATCTAATTGCATAGGCTAGAACTTCCAGTACTACGTTAAAAAGGAGTGAGGAATTGAGCAGCTTTGTCTTGTTCTAGTTTTTAGTGGAAACACTTTCAGTTTCTCCCCATTCAGTATGATGGTAGCTATGGGCGTTTCATATGTGGCTTTTATTGTGTTGAGGAATGTCCCTTCTATGTATATTTTGCTGAAAGTATTAATTATGAAGTGATGTTGTATTTTATCTAATGCTTTTTCTGCATTGATTGATATGACCATATAGTTTTTATCTTTCCTTTTGTTTATTAGATGTACCACATTTATTGCTTTGCATATGTTGAACGAACCTTGTATAAACCTGGTAAACCCTACTTGGTCATGGTGTATAATATCTCCAATATGTTGTTGAATACAATATGTTAGTATCTTGTTGAGAATTTCAGCATCTGTCTTCATCAGGGATATGAACCTGAAGTTTTCTTTTTTTGTCATGCTCTTGTCTGGTTTTGGAATTAAGATGATAGAGACTTCATAAAATGAATTTAGGAGGGTTCTTTTTTTTTTTTTTTTATTTTTTTTTTGAGAGTTTTTTTGCTATAGGGCGTGTGTGCTTGCCAGACAGACAGAGAGACAGAAAGAGACAGAAAGCGAGACATCACCCCCCCCAGGGGGGATGGTCACACTGCAATCCCTTCTCCTCCATTCTCCTCTCGGGATCTTGGGCACACACGCACACGCTCCCGGCGTGTTTTAAGCCACCAGGTCCGGGACGCGAACCGCGGTCGACTACGTGGGAGCCCAGCAACATACGCATTACGCTAACTTCTGGTTCCCAGGAGGGTTCTTTCATTTTGAATTTTTAATAGTTTAAGGAGTATTGGAATTAGTCCTTCTTTAAGGGTTTTGTAGAATTCAGAAGTGAAGCCATCAGGACCTGGGCTCTTTCTTGTTGGGAGACTTTATTACTGATTCAATCTCATTGCTTGCTATGGGCTCATTCAGACTTTCTCTTTCGTCTTGGTTCAATCTTGTAAGTTATACGTTTCCAGAAATGTTTCTATCTCATCTAGATTTCCTTGGTTTGCATATATTTGCTCATAGTATTCTCTGATATTTTGTATCCCTTTTATATCCATTGTAATAATGCCTGTTTCTTGCTAATTTATCTGGTTCCTTTCTCTGTTCTTGATTAATCTAGCTAATGGTGTGTCAATTTTGTCTATTGTATCAATAACCAAGCTTTGGTTTTGTTTATCTTCTGTATGGTTCTTTTATTCTCTATTTCATTAACTTGTACTCAAATCTATTATTTCTTTTCTTCAGGAATTTTTTTTTCCAGTTTCCTGAGTTGTGTCATTAGGTTGTTTATTTGCCAACTCTCTGCTTTTCTCTTGTGGGCACTAATTGCAATGAACTTCTCTCTTATAACTACTTTTGCTATATCCTATAGGTTATAAACACTTGTTAGTTTTTTATTATTGGTTTCCATAAACATTTCGATTTCAGTCTTAATTTCTTCTGTAGTTGTAAAGTAATTTAAGAGTAGATTGTTTTTGCATGGCATTCCCTTTTGAAAAAAGCAATGTAATACACTGTAAACTTATATGCAATTCAATGTAATATAAATAAGATTATAATGATAATAAATAAATAAAAGAAAAAAATGAGTAGATTGTTTTCTTCTATAGTTTTAAAGTCATTAAAGAATAGATTGTTTAATTTCCATGTGAATTTTTGAGGGCTCTTTCTGCAGTTGATTTCAAGTTTGATTCTATCTTGGTCAGAAAAGATGCTATATATAGTTTCTAAACCTTTGAATTTGTAAAGGCTTGTTTTGTGCCCTATCATGTGGTCAATCTTTGAAAATGTTCCATGTGGGGATGAGAAAAATGTTTATTTTTTGGTGGTTGGGTGAAATACTCTGTAGATGTCTGTCAAATTCATTTCTTATATGGTATCATTTAGATCGTGTATCTCTTTGTTTATTTCTTTTTGTCTAGATTATCTGTCCAGAGGAGTCAGTGGGGTGTTGAAATCCCCTACAATTATTGTATTGCAGTCTATCTTTCTCTTGAGATCTAACAGTTTCTCTTTTGTGTATTTAGATGCTCCAATGTTGGGTGCATAGATATTTACAAGTGTTACATCTTCTTGATTAACAGATCCTTTTAGTACTACATAATATCCTCCTTTGTCTCTTCTTACACCTTACATCTTAAAGTCTATTTTGTCTGATACCAGTATCACTACTCCAGCCTTTTATTTTGTTTGTTTCCATTTGCATGGAATATCTTTTTCCAGCCTTTCACATTCAGTCTATGTATGTCCTTATCAGTGACGTGTGCTTCTTGTAAGCAGCATATAGATGGCTTCTGTTTTTGTATCTATTCAGTCAGTCTGTCTTTCAATGGGAGAATTTAATCCATTAGCATTCAATGTAATTATCGATATTTGCGGATTTAACCCTGTCATTTTGTTACCATTTTCTCATTTGTTTTTGTTCTCCTATTTCTGTTTGTCTCTCTTTAGTTATCCTGATAAAACACTTCCCTCAGTTCTTCCTGTAGAGCTAGTCTAGTATTGATGAATTCTTTCAGTTTTTAGTTATCTGAGAATACTGTCATTCTTCCCATTTGAAGGAAAATCTTGCTAGATACAATATTTTTGGTTGAAATTGTTTTTCTTGTAATGTTTTGAATACATATTCCCATTCTTTTCTTGCCTACATTATTTCAGTTGAGAGGTCTGACGTTAGCCTAATGGGATAACCTTCAAAAGGAACTTAACATTTCTCCTTTGCCATTTTTAGAATATTGTCTTTGTCTTTAATTTTTACCAATCTGGCTATGATGTGCTGAGGGGAGGATATTTTGTGTTTATTCTATTTGGGGTCCTTTTTTATTTTTCGGGTCTGCATTTCTTACTTTCTGGAATTCCGATGATACAGATATTTGGGCATTTCTTGGTGTCTTGAATTTCCCATATGTTGTCCTCATATTTTTTGGTTGTTTTCTCTTGGTGATTTGGTCTATGTTGTAGACTTTGTCTTCCAGGTCAGAAATTCTTTCCTCTGCATGGTCCAATCTGCTGTTAATTCTTTCTAGGGAGATTTTAATTTCTTGTATTGTATTCTTCATTTCCAGCAGTTCTGTTTGATTCATTTTTTTTTCTTTTTTTTGGAGAGGTTTTTTACTATAGGGCGCTTGTGCTTGCCAGACAGACAGAGAGAGACAGAGAGATAGAAAGCGAGAAATCACCCCCCAGGAGGTATGACCACACTGCAATCCCTTCTCCTCCATTCTCCTCTCGAGATCTTGGGCACGCACGCACACGCGCCCAGCGTGAGTTTAAGCTACTGGGTCTGGGATGCGAACCATGGTCGACTATGTGGGAGTCCAGCGACATAGCCATTATGCTAACTGCTGGTCCCTTGTTTGATTCTTTTTTAGGAACTCCATTTCTTTACAAAATTCATCTTTCATGCCCTGAAATGATTTTCTCATTTCCTGGAACTAATTGTCTGTTATTTCTTATATCTCATTGAATATTGTCACTATTAATATTCGGAGTTATTTTTCTGAAATTTCTGTGTATTTCTCTGTGCTATCCACTGTTGGTGAGGGGCTACTATACACACCTGATGGAGAGTAGCAACCTTGTTTTCCCATGTTTCTTCAAGATCTGTGCTAGTTCCTAGTCTTCTGATGCAGTATTCTTTTTTTCCTGTTTATTAGAGTTGATTCTGTAGTATTGGTGGAGGAAATTTCACCCTTATTTTCCAGGTGTGTTTCTATTGGAGGACTCTGTCTCCCAGGTCAGACCAGTTATGGGTGACTTCAGGTGCTCAGCTCCTCTACCAAATGTTCAACTCTTGATGAGATTGTTGCAAGCTAAGGAGATATAACTTAGTGAAAAGGCTCAAGTAGCATGTTGCACATGCAGCACATGGGTTGATATACCAAAATTCCCAAAGTTCCTCCCTGACTCCAAGCATGGACTCACCCAAGAAGGTCAGCCCAGACCAGACTCAAGTTACCCTACAGGCAGTTGGAGTGAGTCCAGGCCACTAGAATGGTGGATGATGGAGTTGTGAAAGTTCCAAAAGTTGCTCCCAGGCCCTGAGCATGGATTCACCCAAGGCCTGCCTAGAATGGACTTAAGACTCTCTGTGGGTAGGCAAACCCAGGCTGCTAGAGTGGTGGGTGAGAGTTGTGAAAGTTCCAAAATTCTGTGTAAAAACTTTTTAGTTTGACATAATCCCACTTGTCTGTTTTGGGGATCATTGCCTACTCTTTAGGGGAATCAATCTCTTTTAAGTTTTTCAGTTTTTCAGCACATAGTCACTGATAGCATTCCTAACAATCTTTTGTATTTCTGAGATATCTGTTGTAATGTCTCCTCTTCCACTTCTAATTGTATTTATTTCGATCTTCTCTATTTTTCTTAGTCTACCTAATGGCTTGTCAATTTTGTTTATCTCTCAAAGAAATAGCTTTTTATTTCATTTTATTTTATTTTTATTATTTTTAGAGGTTTTTGCCTTATGGTGCATACACTTGCCATAAAGGGAGAGAGAGACAGAGACAAAGACAATGGGAGTAGAAATGAGAAATTGACCCATGGGAGGATGGCCATGCCACAATTCTTTCTCCTCCATTCTTCTCCCAGGATCTTGGGCATGCATGCATACATGCCCAGTGTTTTACGCCTCCAGGTCTGGGACTCAAACCATGGTTGGCCATGTGGGAGTCCAGCAACGTAACCATTACATCACATCATCTGCTGGCCCCTATTTTATTTTAAATAAAGTGATATAGATATAGATAAATAACATAATTCAGTAAGGTTATATATAAATATATAT